>NC_061122.1:65892577-65931767 GCF_002878395.1 Capsicum annuum | reverse complement strand
GATGGAAGTGGAGGTTGAGGTTGAGGTATGGTAGGGGTGGGAGGTGGATGGGGGTAGCTTTTTTTTTTTCACATTTCAATGAGAAATAATATGATAGTTAATTTTTTTAGATAATATAATTTAACACGTTCCAACAAGATATTTCATCATAAAATGATTAAAAATAATATTTTAATATTATCCATGAATCGCATGGGTATGTATACTAGTTTTGTATAAAGAAGCTGCAAAATAAAGAGAATAATTAGAATCAGATAATGACATTTCAAAATGCTTTATGAAACAGTTTTATCTTTTCACAAAGTTTTAGTAGCGATAAATTTTGTTGTTTAGCTTCAAAATTTATCCTTCGCTAGATATAACTTTTTCAGTAGTAATTATTTTACTTTGGTTAAGTCACACATATGAAAGAACAATTGTCCAAAGAAAAACATTGATCACTTAAACTCTACGTGCTATTATTAAGTGTAATAGACGTTTACAGATATTAAAAGCACGAAGGTCTTTAGAAATGTTGGTTGAATATAATAAACAAAATCGCCCTTTATTAAAAAAATTTAACTTTTAGTAAATTATTTTTATGATATTAAAATTAAGGAGTCCTAAAATATATGGTAAGAGAAAAATATATTTTAAAAATTCAAGAATCCTAAAATATATGGTAAGAGGTGTTAGAAGAGTTAAAATTAAGGAGTCATAAAATATACTGTAAGAGAAAAATATATTTTAAAAATAAAGAAGTCCTACATATGAGAGAAGGAAAAATACATGAAAAAGTTATAAGATTTAAATATTAAAATGTAATAATGCATATCCTTATTAACTATTTATTACACGATCCTTTAATTTAAATGAAACCAATTAAAGTTACGAAAATTTACTCCTTATCATTACCTATTTGTAAGAGATAAAAACTCATAATATTTAGCACTTTAAAATTGACAAAATGTTTACCTTATTTATATAATTTTCTAATTTGAATTCTATAAAATAATTATAATTACTTATTTTTCTTCAGAAATACAAACATAAACTGTAAAAAATACTTACTTTAATGAGGCATCTTTTTCCTTATTTAACCGTTCTTCTATCCATTTGTTTAGGAATTACACATTTTTATTTATTTTTTATTCCATAATTCAAAATTATTGTTCAAATAATTAATGTAATTTTAAAAAATTAGAGTACGATCATTAATTACATGCACACATTACAATGAATTAAAGCTGGTGGCCTATGATCAAATGATCTTGGTACTAATTATCTGTTCGTTGTCATTGGTAAGGTTTGTAAAGTCCAAATCTTTAGTTTTATTTATTTTATTTTGTTTGTTTTGTATTTTTTGTGCCGCTTTGCGATGATTTAAGATTTTAATTTTTCTTTTATGTGAAAAATCTTATTTATATTCCATGTAAAATCTTTATGACTGCAAAGTGTTGATATATCAAGACGTATTGATTATTGAATCAATTTGATGGTTGATTTTCTATATGCTATGAACTATTAGATATATTAAATTTATCAATAAGGGTTGTGATAGAGTGATTGTTCTTCATCTTTAATTTAAATTTTTGGATTTAAATCCCTCTAGGTACAGAGTCACTTTTGTTAGATAACACTCTTTTCCTCTAATGTGGACCTTTCGATATGAATTCGAATTTGATCAGGACAATTGAAGATGGATTAATTTTGTAATTTCTTAAGGAATCATGTTTTCAAGTCAGTTAAATTAACTACATTTTGATGATGCATAAGTAGTGACACAATTTTAAATTGATAAAGGAAGGTATGAATTCTAAATTATTTATACTTTTGGGAGTGGAAGAAATAAAAAATTATGAATTCATATTAAGAAAACAATATGAGAAACCTCTCACATCATAAAGAATTTCATCAATGCATCTTCTAATGCTGAAAGTCTACATAAAAATTATGATAGTATTATATACTAACTTATCTAAAATATTGTATTAAATTTACAAACAAGTGCTTGAATTTTATTTTTCATTATTGAAATCAAAGAATAAAAATATTATAGTTTGTGTAAAATCAATTGCTATTTTTCAATAGTTTATTCTTCTTTTATATATTTTATACCGATTGATTTTTTTTAATCATTTAAAAATAGAAAGAGAGAGAGAGGGAATTTTGATGACAAGAGTAAAAACATAAATATCTTCATTTCGAACTTTTAAAAGTTTCGAAATATTTATTTTTTCAAGAGACACATTTTTTTTTAATTTTAAATTAAATATATTATTTAATGTGTATAGTCAAACCTCTATATAGTCGTAGCTTTTGTCCGAGAAAATCACTTTGTCTTTTTTTACCTTGTGATTGTCTGAATCTCTACTCTCAAGTGATTTCTCATGAGACTAAGAAAATTTATGCATTGAACTCATGTTGTCCTAAAGTACAACGATTGAAGAACTTAAAAAACCTTACAGTTGACTTAGTTTAATGATGATTATCATTAATATTTTATTTTGTACAGTACATACTATATTCTTATAAAATATAAATATTACAAAATATTTGAATATACTGTTATAGAGAGGTAATTTACGAAGAGTTTACCACTATAATAAACGTCATTATTATTATATATAGAATGTCATTATAGAGAAGTAACATACAACATGAAAAATCATTTTAAGAAAAAATTAGGTCTTTATGGTGAAATATCGTTATAACGACAGGATGTTATAGGGAGGTCTGACTGTATATATATTTTTGAAGTCGTCTATTCATTGATTTGAATGTAATGAGTTTGTTCTTTTTATACATATAACCTTCTTCTTTAACGTTGCATACACGTGCAATGCACGTATCCTAAACTAGTTAAGAGAAAAAGCGTCTATCTTATTTTTTAGATGGTTTTCCTTCTCAATCCTCATGTAATTGATAAGTTCTTGGAGAGCTAAATTCTTTTTTCTTATATTTCAATTGATTTATGTAAATACTCCAAGATGATAAGAATTTTTCGAGCTGAACATTAACGTGAAGAACCTCACACATCTTCATATCCTCATTGAGAACATCAACGGTCAAGTTCTCATATTTGTTAACTTGTTCCATGACTGATTTATTGTCAATCATTTGAAACTTAATCCACTGTCTAAAAATATATTTTTTCTTTTGTGCATCGTCGACACCATATTTCTTCTCCATAATGTACCGTATTTTATTGATAAATTTTTAAGTGGCAACCAAATCAAACAAAGGATTAGTTATATGGTTCAACAAATATCCTCTTAACAGTTTTGTTATTTTTTCATCAAATTTCTTTTAAGCAATACCATCAACAATCACAACACTGCTAGAGCCAGTAGTAGTGTTAGAACCATCAATAAGAGGTTCATCAAATAAAAAATAATCAACTTCTAATTTTTCAAAGAAATCAAAAGTTTTCATGACCAATGTTTAAAATTATTTTGTTTTAGTGGCTCAAGCTTTGACTAATCAGGAAAAGTTCTATTCAAAGAAATAGTTATAGTGTTAGAACCATTAGTACGAGGTTCATTAAAAAAAGCATAATCAACTTCTAATTGTTAAAAAAAAATCAAAAGTTTCTCTGACCAACATTTAAAATTATTTTCTTCCAATGACACAAGCTTCAACAAATCAAAAAAAATTATGTTAAAAAAAATAGTCAGTCATCAATATTGTATGTAAAGAATCACTTTCAAATTATTGGAGAAAATACTACAATATTGATAATGAACTGGAATTAATAATAGTAAGAGAATAGTCACAACTATTATGTCTTGGCAAGCCACTATCTTAAAAATAATTTTATCCAGATTTCGATGCAAATTATTGTGGTCGATCGCTCCCCAAGGTTCCACAACTACTTTCATATACATGCATTCATGGCTAAGATGTGACTTTTTTTCATGTGGCATATGCTCATCAAAGACCTGATTTGTATAAGGGTGTGCAAAAAGATGTTGCAAGACAAAGAGTTAATGATATTAAGGTACCATTAAACCAAATGTTACATATTGTTGTTTTTTTCATTTGGAACAGATATTTATACTTTTTATAAGTGAGGATGAGAATTTTTAGTTGTCCTCACGAGGGCACTTTGGATATTTTGATATTTTAATGTTGTTAGCATATTCCACGTGGCTATTCAATGATATTATATGTGGTGTGTCTTATGAGTTTGTGACACACACAAAATATATGAAAAGGTGAATTTGTGATAGCCACGAAATTGAATGGTAGGGAAAATCTTAAGGGGTTGTTTGGTGTGAGGTACTAATACAAATAGTTCTGGGATAAAATAATAGCCGGCATAAAAAGTTTATTAATCTTATTTCAAAATTTTATTTTTCCTAACAAATTAATCATGGACAAGTAATTAAAGTATCTTGACATTCCCTTTCTAACTTAATACATGCTTAATTATTAAATAAAAAATATATTTTATATTTAGCTAAAAATATTTAAAAAATTATTTATTTTTTAAATATAATTTGACTCTAATTAATGATACTAATTAATTAAAAATGAGAGTAATTCTTTTTCCACATTTTTTGATGATAAATTTTTTTAACAAAAAATGAGATTATCAATATTTTATAGAATTTAGGACAAAATAAGTAATTTAACATAAAATATTAAAACTTCATGCACGTTTAAGAAATATTAACATAAATTCCTTAACATGTATTTTTAGGAAAAAGAAACTAATAAGTTAAAAGAAATAGTAACTTTTTAATTTCTCATTTTCAAGTCTGTGAAAATGTCTAAGGCTTGGAGATGGAGTATGATAATTCCGTTATATAAGAACAAGGGTGACATTTAGTGTTGCAACAACTATAGGAATATTAAGCTGTTGAGTCAGACTATGAAGATTTGGAAGATGGTGGTTGAGCGGAGATTGAGGAGGGGCGTGTCCGTTTTGGAGAACCAGTTTAGATTTATGCCTGCTCGCTCAACAACAGAAACAATCCACCTGGTGAGGATATTGGTGGAGCAGTATAGGGATAGGAAGAAGGATTTATATATGGTGTTCATCGACTTGGAGAAGACGTATGACAAAGTCCCTAGGGAGGTACTTTGGAGATGCTTGAAGGTGAGAGGGGTCCCGAAGGTGTACATCAGAGCTATTAAGGACATGTACGAGGGAGGAAAGACTCGGGTGAGGATGGTGAGAGGAGACTCAGAATATTTTTTGGTTGAGATAAGGTTGCATCAGGGATCGATTCTAAGTCTGTTTTAATTTGCGCTGGTGATAGACGTGTTGACGCAAAGTATTCAAGATGAGGTGCCTTGGTGTATGTTATTTGAAGACAATGTAGTGTTGATTGATGAGACACGGGGTGTGTGAATGATAAATTGAAGGTTTGGAGGCAAACTCTTGAAGCTAAGGGGTGTAGGTTGAGTAGGTCCAAGACGGAGTATATGGAATGCAAGTTTAGTGACTCAGAGCAGGAGGATGGAGTGGTGGTGAGGTTGGATTCCCAGGATGTTTGTAAGAGGGATATTTTTAAGTATCTCGGGTCTATGATTCAGGAGAATGATGAGATTGATAAGGATGTCTCTAAATGTATTGGAGCAGGTTGGATGAAATAGAGGCTCGCCTTGGGAGTGTTATGTGATAAGAAGGTGCCCTTAAAGCTTAAAGGTAAATTTTATAGAGTGGCAATCCGTCCGGCCATGCTGTATGGTGCAGAGTGTTAGCCAGTCAAGAACTCCCACATTCAAAAATTGAAGGTAGCAAAAATGAGAATGTTGTATTGGATATGTGGACATACTAGAAGAGATAGAGTTGGGAATGAGATTATCCGGGAGAAAGTGGGAGTAGCGTTGGTGGAAAATAAGATGTAGGAGGAAAGGATGAGATGATTTGGGTATGTGATGAGGAGGGGTACGGATGCCCCAGTTCGTAGGTGTAAGAGGCTAGCTTTGAATGGTTTCAGAAGGAGTAGAGGTAGGCCAAAGAAATACTGGAGAGAGATGATCAGACATGACATAGAGTTGTTACAGCTGACTGAGGACATGACCCTAGATAGGAAGGTATGAAGGTCACGGATAAGGGTAGAAAGCTAGTGCGAGGGTGGGCTGTATCTTGTAGTTAGGGATCTCTTGCGTAGCTGAGTTATTAACCCTAGGACTGTGTCTATTGGTAGGAGTTACTAGTGTATACTAGTACTAGGTGGGTGTCCTTTTCTTATTTCTTATTTTCATATTACTCTTATTTTCGTGTCTCTCGTATTTCTATTTTTATTAGTACTTATTTCTTATTTCAGTTATGCCACCAATCCGGTTTTCATGTATTACTTTGATCTTGCTAACTATTCTTTATCTTGAGCTGGGGGTCTATCAGAAATAGCCTCTCTACTTCTTCGGAGGTAATGGTATGGACTGAGTACATTTTACCCTTCCCAGACCCCACTTGGTGGAAATACACTGGGTTTGTTGTTGTTGTTGTATAGCTTAATATGAAGGAAAATAATTAAGCAATAAGGTGAAGGGTATTTTTGTAAACAAACTACTCCCTCCGTCCCATTTTATGTGTCGTCATTTGACCGGGCACGAAGTTTAATAAAAAAGGGAAGACTTGGTAAAGTTTACCAAATTATCCTTTGTCAAAAAAATGTGTCAATATCTTTTTTTAATTAAGTGGGACCAATAAGGGTAAAAGGGTAATTGTGTCTTTAAAAAGTTACCTAATAAGGAAAGGCGACACTTATTTTGGGACGGACTAAAAAGGAAATGATGACACATAATTTGGGACGAAGGGAGTATTTATTTTTAAAAAGAATGCAATGCATATTATTTTTATTACCACAAACCAAACAACCACTAAAAAGTAATACCTGGATAACTAATCTCAGTACAATTAATTTCAGTATAACTAATCCCAACATAACTTGTTTCCCAACCAAATGACCCCTAAGAGTGACATACAAAATGTCTTTTTTACTTGCCTAGGATGTCCTTTTCACTTATCTATTCACCTTCTCTTCCCTTTAGTTCTCCACTAAAAATTGAACTAACAATTTCAACCTTAGTGGTGCAATAAATTCATCATTTTCAGATGTGAGTTAAAGTATATTATTTTTCAAAAGGGTAAGAAGTAGAAAAAGTATTAATAAAAGTCATTTTTAGTGGAACATTCCAATGCTGAATATTTTTATTTTCAAATGTTGAATATTTATTTAAAATATCAACATTACGAGAATTGAAATAGTTTTTTTGAATGGAGGCTGGTAGAGGATGGGGGTCGGGATAGTGCGTGTGGTTGAGTCTTAGGTAGTAGTTAGGTGTTACATCCTGGGTTTTGGCCTTAGAAATTTTTCTTGAAATTCATTCTCTAGACCTAATAGACTAGTGTTAGTTTGTGGGATGGTTTTGATTACTGGAGTGGTCACGACATCGGTGACTCGTATGGTGGGCAGTGTTTGATCCCCCTAGTAATTCATTCTGCCAGGTATATGGATGATGGGTACAGATCGTATGCTGAGGTTACGACTTGGTTGAATGATTTATATGTTGGACAGTGTCTGATCTAAAGGTTAAGGCCTGGGTACGACTGGTGGAAACCAATCGTAAGGAAGGGTACGACTCGCAAGAGGGTCAATCTTATTCCTGTGATGGGTTTTTAAGGGACTTAAGTTGGGGTATTCTGGACATTTTTCTACTTACCCTAATAATGACCCACGACTTCTAATACACTTAGAAGGTTATTTACCTCATTATTCTAATTATTAACACTTAGAAAACTATTTCAAAACACATCATAATTCTCTCAAGAGCTTTTGGGGTAGGAAAACTAGGGTTTCAACTTAGGGATTGCTTTGGGGCTTGCTTTGGTGATTTTCTTCCATCATCTTTCTCGGTTTAAGGCATGTGTCTCTTCCCTACTTATTAATGCTAAAAAGGCATGGATTTTATGGATATTTTAATGGTTTCAATGTTGCATGGTTTATGGTTTTCAACTATTAATTATGAGGTTTTGTTTATAATGGCTTGGTAATGGTTTGTTGTGGTTTAATTATTCTTTCATACGCATTATTGATGGTTTTAGGCAATTGGATTGCATGGTAATGATTTAATGGTCTTTGAAATTGGTTTTGGTTATATTATGCCCCCAAGGTGTTTGATAAAATGCTTATAAAGATATGTTCATTACATTGACTTCTTTAAATAGAACTCTTACTTGTTTTTAGCTTATATATGAAACTATAAATGGTTTAAATGATTTACAAAGGTTAAATACTAATTGGTTATGCTTGTGGAGAACATGGTAGTCTCTCAAGAGGTTAATATAATGAACTGGTGGGATGTGTAACTAAGCCGTGAAAAGTGGAGGTTTTGGAGGGATCAAAACAAGAAAATCATATTTACTGATATGAGGGGTTTTCGATGACCACGTGCGAGTGTCACATTTTATATTAGAGGAATGTACTAATCATCCCATGGGATATTTTCTGGTTGTGCGGCTACACGCACTGGACTCTTTCTGCAGAGGGAGCTAAACCCATACAACCCATGGGTGTGGTTAAACGGCAAGGTTACATATCCCAGGTAAAGATTTTAAATGCATGCTAAACACAGATTTTTTTCTCAGCACTTATATATATGTATGGTTGTATGTATCATGGATGGTTTTACTTGGTTGTTTAAATATCATTACTTTATCCTTATCCTAAGATACATGCTAGCGATCATTCGCTAACCCATCTACTAGCAGTTGTATACCCATGCTATGCAGAAATCGGACGTTTGACTCCTCCTACATAGTAATTGACTTGGGGACAGCTTTTGGATTGAAGTGGTGAGCTTCCATCTTTTCAAAAGGCTTCATTTCATGATATGGACATTCTTATACATTTTGCTTTTGTTTTGGATATTTGCTTTGGCCATGGTTGGGCGCATGCCCAACCAGATATTTTTATTCTTTTGGATAAAGGCTTTGTGGTACTTCTGGTGGTTGGAATGGGTGGGATCTGTATTGGTGTCAGCTTTGGCATTAGAATAAGCTGGGAGGCTATCATCATCAGACATGATTTCTTACTGTTCTATCATAGTATATTTTGGGTTTAATTATTGTATTACGTTTTGATATTCTCTTTCATTTGGTATGGTATAAATGGTTGGTTTGGTGTGGGTAGACTAGATTAGGTCGGTCACGGTTGTGACCCTATCCCAGAATCTTCATGAGAGCATTTATGTAATCTTGTTATATGCTCAAAATTCAGCTCATCTGAGGCTGTATGAGGTAGTTGGGTTGGGTTAAGGGGGCGGTCCTCGGTCCTGGTTGGACTTGGGATGCCCATTACGTCTAGGACCTGATTTGGATCGTGACAAGTTAGTATCAAAGCTTTAGGTTCATGGTCAACTGGGAAGTCCACAAAGCCGTGTCGAGTAGAGTCTCATTTTGGAGTGTGACGCATGCCACACTCATAAAAGAAAGGCTGTGAGACTTTTAGGAATGTTACACTTTCTTAAAATTATTAATCCTAGAATTTTCTCTAATCTTTGGTTGTTTGTCTTTCAGATGATGCCTCCTAGATCTGGAACATAAGAAAATTCTTTCGTCTCATATGTGGATAATATTGAAGGGGTACCTCCTACATCTGGAGCACATCTTCGATCTCATGGTCCTATTCCCAATTATGTTAGAGTTCTTCTTATTCCTCCTACTGCTCCTCAGGTCCCTCAGGATAACGTGATAAATGTGGAGTTTCATCAATCTATTCATGTTATTTCTTAGATGGTCGTTGCTCAGGATGGGTGGGGTATGGCTAGTGCTTTGTCTACTGAGGCCACAAGGGTTGGCCAGTTTATGAAGATGGGTCCTCTTACTTTTAAAGGAGTGAAGGTGAAGGAAGACCTACAGGGCTTTTTAGATAAAATAGAAAAGATATTTTGGGTTATGCAGGCTTCTGATGTGGAGGGAGTTAGCTTTACTGTTTATCAACTTAAAGATATTACTTATCAGTGATATGGGGAGTGGGATAGAGATAAAAGTGATATAAAAGAGAAAGGTTTGTGGGAGGCCTTTTCTAATTCCTTCATGGATCGTTTCTTTCCTCAAGAGTTGAGAGAAGCTAAGATGAAGGATTTTGTGAACCTCAGGCAAAGAAAGATATCTATGAAGGAATATATCTTAAATTTTCATCAGTTGTCAAGGTATACTCCTGATTTGGTGGCTGAGATGAGGTCAAGAATGAGAAAGTTCGCTTTTGAGTTGAATAGAGATTTGATTTTGGAGAGCAAGATTGTATTGCTCATTAGAGATATGGACACCTCTAGGTTCACAGTTCATATGCAGCAGGTTGAGGATGATAAGAGAAAGCAGGCAGAATTTAGGGATAGACAGGGAAAATAGGGTAGATTTTCTGATCAGGAAGGTGCGCAGTCTCAGGATGGTAGAGATAGTGGCAAGTGGAAAAAAAAAAGTGAAGGAGTTCTGGTTCCTTCTCTGCTGCCAGTGCTTCTTACCCACAGCAGTTGGGTGACAGGCGTCACCAAGGTGGTGATAATTCTTGGGCTTAGATTGCTCAATATCAGGAGAGTGGAGGTCATTTTATTTCTTCATGCCCTCCTTATCAATTTGGCGGTCATCCTAATTAGGGATTCTGTGAGGAAGGGAGAGATAAGTGCTTTAAATATGGTCAGGTAGGCCATCGACTCAAGGATTGTCCGGCTAATAAGGTTGCTATAGGGGAAAATAAGATTCTGGTGGCTTCATCTTCTACTCCTACACCTGGTGGTATGGAATCTGCTTTTGTTATTGCTCCTAATTATAGGCCATCTTCCTGGTGTTCCTCCAGATAGGGAAATAGAGTTTGGTATTGATTTGTTTTCGGACACTCATCCAATATCTATTCCTTTGTATAGAATGGCTCTGTATGATTTAAGGGAACTCAAGGAGCAAATTAAGGATCTTCTGGATAATGGGTTTATTCATTTTAGTATTTCTCAGTGGGGTGCACTGATGTTTTTCGTGCGCAATAATGATAGTTTCCTTTGGATGTGCATTGACTACAAGCAGTTGAATAAGGTAACGGTCAAGAACAAGTATCCTCTCCCAATGATATATGATCTGTTTGATCAGTTGTAGGTTGCCAAGTTCTTTTCTAGTATAGATCTTCGATCTGGGTACCATCAACTTAAGAGTAGGGAGGTAGATATCCCTAAGACAACTTTTTGTACTCGGTATGGGCATTTTGACTTCTTGGTGATATCATTTGGGTTGTCCAATGCTCTGACTGCATTTATGGATTTGATGAATAGGGTGTTCAGGCGGTATTTGGATCTCTTTGTCATTGTGTTTATTGATGATATTCTGGTGTATTCGAGGAGTGAGATGGAATATACTAGTCACTTCCGTGTGGTGTTACATACCATAAAGGAATAGTGGTTGTTTGCCAAGTTCTCTAAGTGTAAGTTTTGGCTGAATGTCGTGACTTTATTGGGTCATATAATTTCTAGTGAGGGGATAATAGTTGATTCTCAAAAGGTTGTTGCGATAAAGGGGTGGCCTAGGCCCACGACTCCATCCGATGTTTAGAGCTTTGTGGGTTTAGCCAGTTATTATAGGCATTTTGTGGAAAGATTTTCATCGATAGTTGCTCCTTTGACTAAGTTAACTCAGAAGAAGGTTAAGTTTTCTTAGTCAGATTCTTGTGAAAGGAGTTTTGAGAAGTTAAAGGATAGATTGACTTCGGCTCCGATTTTGACTTTGCCAAAAGGCAATAACGAGCTTATGGTTTATTATGATGCATCTCGAGTAGGGCTCGGTTGTGTGTTGTTGCAGCATGGAAAGGTGATTGTCTTTGCTTCCAGGTAGTTTAAGGTACATAAAAGAATTATCCTACTTATGATTTGGAGTTGTTGGCGGTTGTATTTTCTTTGAAAATATGGCAGCCCTATCTGTATGGTGTTTACGTGGATATCTTTTATGATCACAAGAGTCTTCAGTATGTGTTCACGTAGAAGGAGCTTAAGCTCGGGCAAAGAAGATGGCTTGAGCTTCTCAAAGATTATGATATGAGTCATCAATATCACCCGGGTAAGGTTAACGTGGTTGCAAATGCTTTTAGTAGGTTGTCTATGGACAGTTTGGCTCATGTGTAGGAAGGAAAATGGGAATTGGTGAAGGATATTCACTACTTAGCCAATCTTGGAGTTTGTCTCTTAGATTCTTAGAATAGTGGTATGATGGTGCAAGAAGTGGTTCGATCATTTTTTGGTACAGAGATTAAGGAAAAACATATGTTAGATCCGGTATTGATGAAAATCAAGAGTGACGTTGGTGGGAAAAATATGGAGATGTTTGAGATTAGTGGTGATGGTACTTTGAGGTACCGAGAGAGATTGTGTTCCAAATATCGACGGGTTGCGACAAAAGTTTTTGGCTGAGGCATATGAGTCGCGCTATGTTGTCCATCCTGGCTCGACAAAGATGTATCATGATCTTAAGGAGATCGATTTAATTTCATGGCTAAGTGCATGGTGTGTCAACAGGTTAAGTTGAGCATATGAGGCTTAGTGGGTTGCATTAAGAGATGAGTTGCCTGAATGGAAATGGGAGATGATCAATATGGATTTCATGATCGGTCTTCCTCGGTCTCGAAAATAATTTGATTTGATTTGGGTCATCGTGGATAGGATGACTATGTTTGCTCACTTTTGGCCGGTAAGAACTACCTTTTTGGCAAAAAATTATGCGAAGTTGTATCTTCAAGAGATTGTGAAGATGCATGGGATACTTGTTTCAATTATTTTTTATCATGGTACGCAATTTACATCTCATTTCTGTAGGTCTTTCCAGAAAAGATTGGGGACCAAGGTTAGTATGAGTACGGTTTTTCATCTGCAGTCAGATGGGCAAACGGAGAGAATGATTCAGACATTGAAGGACATACTTCGAGCATGTGTGATTAATTATGGTGGCAGTTGGGTTGAGCATCTACCTTTGGTAGAGTTTACTTACAACAATAGCTATCATTCTAGTATTGGTATGACTCCTTTTGAGGCGTTGTATGGTAAGAGGTGTAGATCTCCTACTGGATGGTTTGAGCTTGGTGAGACGGATATTTTTGGCCTCGATTTGGTCTATCAAGCTATGGAGAAGGTGAAGGTGACTCGGGATAGGCTTAAAGCTGCTCAGAGTCGCCAAAAGTCTTATGTGGATATTAGGCATCGAGATTTGGAGTTTGAGGTTGGGGACAGGGTGTTCCTAAAGGTGTCTCCAATGAAGGGAGTAGTGCGGTTTGGCAAAAAAGGAAAGCTTAGTCCTCAATTTATTGGTCCTTATGTGATTTCGCGAAGAGTTGGTAATGCTGCTTATGAATTAGAGTTGCCATCTAGTTTAGGTTTGGTTCATCCAGTATTTCATGTTTCCATGTTGAGAAAGTGTATTGGTGATCCTTCTCTGGTTGTCTCTTTGGATAGGTTGGATATCTCATATTCTCTATCTTATGAAGAGGTCCCGGCTGAGATATCAGATAGGCAAGTTCATCGATTGTGGACCAAGGATGTGGCTTCAATTAAGGTTTTGTGGCGGAACCATAAGGTAGAAGAAGCTACATGTAAAGTGGAAGAGGACATGAAGTCCAAGTATTCGTTCTTGTTTTCTACTGCTGGCATTCATGCGGAAGGTATTCTTGAACACATCTTTATTTTTTGAGTTTGTTAAAGGAAATATTAATATTTTTGCCTTTTTGTTTCGAACTTTGATGAAGATTGGGAATATGTTTGATAATGTAAATGACTCTATGTGGTTACCCCTACCTTATCCATCATTCGGGGATGAATGCTCCTAGTGGGGGAGAATGTTATATCCTGGGTCTTGGCCTCAGAAATTTTCCTAAAATCCATTCTCAGGACCCAATACGACTCCAAGGTATGAGCCATATACTGAGGTACGAGTGGTATGGTCCTGTCGTAAGTTGTCTAGTATTAGTTGGTGGGATGGTTTTGTTCACTGGAATGGTCACGACTTAGAGGTACAAGTCGTAAGGATTGATACGAGTCGTATCGGTGACTCGTATGGCACGCAATTTTTGATCCTTTGGTAATTCATTCTGTCAGGGATACGGATCATGGGTACGGATCAAATGCAAAGGTTACGACTTGGTTAGATGAGTCGTAGCTGGACAGTGTATGATCCAAAGGTTAAGGCCTGGGTACGACTAGTGGAAACCAATCGTAAGAAAGGGTACGACTCGTAAGAGGGTCAGTCATATCCCTATGACGGGTTTTTAAGAGACTTAAGTGGGGGTAATCTGGACATTTTCCTACTTACCCTAATTATGACCCACGACTTATAATACACTTAGGAGGTTATTTACCCTATTATTCTATTTATTAACACTTAGAAAATTATTTCAAAACACATCATAATTCTCTCAAGAGCTTTTGGGGAAAGAAAGCTAGGGTTTCAACTTAGGGCTTGCTTTGGGGCTTGTTTTTGTGATTTTCTTCCACCATCTTTCTCGGTTTAAGGCATGTGTCCCTTCCCTACTTATTATTTCTAAAAAGCATGGATTTTATGGATGTTTTTATGGTTTCAATGTTGCATGGTTTATGATTTTCAACTATTAATTGGTTTTTTTTATAATGGCTTGGTAATGGTTTGCTATGGTTTAATTATTCTTTCATGTGCATTATTGATGGTTTTGGTCAATTGGATTGCATGGTAATGATTTAACGGTCTTTGGAATGGGTTTCGATTATATTATACCCCCAAGGTATTTGATAAAATGCTTATAAAGATATGTTCATTACATTGACTTTTTAAAATGGAACTCTTGCTTGTTTTCAGCTTATATATGAAACTATAAATGATTTACAAAGGTAAAGGGCT
Source organism: Capsicum annuum (assembly GCF_002878395.1). Lineage (NCBI taxonomy): Eukaryota > Viridiplantae > Streptophyta > Magnoliopsida > Solanales > Solanaceae > Capsicum > Capsicum annuum. Next base: position 65,916,934 of record NC_061122.1, on the reverse strand, counting down.
AATTTGTTATGCTTGTGGAGAACATGATAGTCTCCCAAGAGGTTAACATGGTGAACAGAAAGGGCACTTGAGAGTCCTCTTAATCTAAATGGTTTGTCTATGAATAAATCTTACAAGTATAGTTGGTATGACGATACGACTAATAATTGGCCTTGGTAACAAATGGTAATTGGATTGTTTAGACATGGTTTTAATTTGGGCATTAATGACGAGATGTGTAACTAAGTCGTGGAAGGTGGAGGTTCCAGGAGGATCAAAACTGGAAACTCATATTTGCCGATTTGAGGGTTCTTCGATGACCACGTGCGAGTGTCATATTTTATATTGGAGGGATGTACTAGTCATCCCATAGGATATTTTCTAGTCGTGCGGCTACACGCACTTGGGCTCTTTTAGCAGGGGAGCTGAACCCACGGCAAGGTTACATAGCTCAGGTAAAGGTTTTAATTACATGCTAAACACGGACTCCCTTTCCCAACACTTATATATGTATGGTTTTATGCATTATGGATGGTTTTACTTGGTTGTTTAAATGACATTACTTTATCCTTATCTTGAGATACATGCTAGCAGTCATTCGATAACTAGTCTACTGGCGGTTGTATACCCATGCTATGCAGGAATCGACCGTTCGACTCCTCCTACATAGTGATTAACTCAGGGATAACTTTTGGATTGAAGTGGTGAGATTTCATCTTTTCGGAAGGCTCTATTTTATGATATGGACATTCTTAGACATTTTATTTTCGTTTTGGATATTGGTTTTGGCCATGTTTGGGTGCATATCCCAATCAGAATTTTTTATTCTTTTGGATAGAGGCTTTGTGATACTTCTGGGGGTTGGTATGGGCAGGATCAGTATTGGTGTCGGCCTTGACATTAGAATAAGCTGGGAGGCTGGCATCAACGGACATGATTTCTCACTGTTCCATCATAATATATTTTGGGTTTAATTGTCATATTACATTTTGATATTCTTTTTGGTTTGGTATGGCATAGATGGTTGGTTTGGTGCGGGTTGACTCGATTGGGTTGGTCACAATTGTGATCCTATCCCAGAGTCTTCATGAGAGCATTTACGTAATCTTGTTATATGCTCGAAATTTAACTCGAAATTCAGCTCATCTTTTTTGTTTCATGATTTATGATTACTTTGATTATTGTCTTTTTGTCTTGAGCCGGAGGTCTATCGGAAACAACCTCTCTACTTCTTCGGGGATAGTAGTATGGACTGAGTATATTTTACCCTCCTTAAACCCCGCTAAATAAGAATATACTGGGTTTGTTGTTGTTGTTGGGGAGGAGGGGAGGGGTAGGGGTTCATAGGAGTGAGGAGTTGGGTAGGAAGGAGTAAGAAAAAAGTTTAATTTTTTTCTTACATAAATATTCTTTTTGAAAGGGGAGAGTGGTTTTGGGTTTTGGGTAGGCGATGAGGTAAGAAAAAAATTTAAAATATTTTTTGGATAGGGTGGTAGGGAGTGGGGGTAGGAGATTGGGGGTTGAAGTAGGGGTGAGTGATTTGAGAGTTGTATAAATATTTCAACTTAAGAGTGAGAGTGAAAGAAAGTTTTGAAAGCTGTTTTCTTTACTTTTTGAAGGAAAATCATTTTTCTTAGATTTAAGGAAAAATAAGTTGATTTGAAAAATATTTTCCATAACATTTTAGCCAAACAAACATGAGAAAATTAAAAAATATTTTTCAGAAAATATTTTCCTTCATACCAAACACACTCCTATTTATATCTATATATACTAATACTAAATAGCAAGAAAGTCTTGCCTATAAAGTTGCCAAATATCATTCTATGATTGAGCCATTTATTAGGTTTAGGATAAAATAGTTAAGTTTGGTAAAGTTAGTTAATAATTTTAAAATTAGATAGACAGATAGATAGATATTGTTACACGTATCCTATTTTTGAGCAACTCTTCAGGAAAAAAATTTCCTTTAAACATGGAAGATGCATTTCAATTATCCAATATGTATTCAACAGATCAATTCATTGAAAAGACGATGTTAACATAACTTTGAATTACACAACAAAGTATTCAACAAAATTTATTTGAAATATAATTTTAACATTTATTTTGAGTTATTTTAAAAGATCAATAAAATTTATGATAAATAAAAAAACTTCTTCATTTATGTTAACCCTATTTTGTTTAAATTGGTGACTTTGAAATTTTACCATGTTAAATAGTTCATTTAATATCTTTTGAGTTTTATTATATCAATGGTACATTATAAAGACTAATTTGTTTTAGTTTCTATCTCATCTTAATGTACAAATAACTAGCTAATATCTTTATATATTTATTTTTCTCCTCAAAAGAAAATCAAAATGAAAAGAATAAAGTAAGAGAAAAAAAAACTTACTAAAAGAGACAATAACACACCCCACGTCCCACGTCTCCCTATTTCATTCTCTATTTTACTCTTACACGTTTCACCCTATCACATACGGTTTCAACTTACACTTTCACCAAACCAGTACACATATAAATTACTCTGCACATGGAAATCCGAATATATGGGGCATAATCACAGAAAACAGAAGGAGGAAAAAAATGTAAGAGAGAAGATTTCGTATTCTGGGTAAGTTTTCATAAAAATAATTATATTTATCAATGAAAAAAATGGCATGATAGGCAATGTCTAAATATGTTTATCAAATTTAAAGATTTTTACCTGGATCAAGACCTTCTCATTAACATAGTCATGTACGTTGTTCTCTACTTTTGAGATATCAGTTTGAAATAATTTGTTTGCCAATATATTTCTTGATATGCATGGCGAAGGTAGTAGTACCTGTATGCTTCAGCTTCTCCATAATCACATCATTGAAATGTTTCATAATCTTTTTGTATATCATATCTTTTAGCACTAAAATTATATACTTCTTTGTTTATCCTATTTTTTGTTCGCAAAACATAAACATAAATGCAATAATGTGCCGATGCATGAAAATTAAAATTTTCATAATTACTACAAAAAAAAATTTCAGCTTTTGTAATTCAAAGTTAGATAGCAACTTTTGCATTATTTTTTTACAGTTACTTCCCTTACGTAAATGTCTAAACTTAATAAATTAAATTAAATCTGAATTTAAAGTAGTTAAAACTTCTTAACTTTATTCTTGTTATATTTGCAACTAAGTATCGCTTAATTTTTATCATTATCCACATCCTAAATATTTTAAGGTTGAAATTTGAAGCAAAATATAATTTCAATAAAAATCACGGAATATTGTAAGTATGTGTTTAATCATTGTTGATATTTTTTAAAAAGGATAAACTATAAAGTACTTTTTATCGGTGTACATATTTTCTCAACTGCATTTAAAAATATTATTTTCTTTTTTTGTAAACTTCTCAAAATTATTTACTAATTTTTTTGTACCTTTTTCAGAATGAATTCATGAATGATACATTTTTTCAACTCTATTTACATAGTTGTAGATTGTCTGCTTTTATTAACCTTTTGCATTGTTATTTTGCAGGATTCTTCATTATTATATATCTATTTCAAGTACTCCTATCGAGATAAGTATTATCAAATACAAGAATCGTAAAAACTTATATGCACTTGGTGTATACACCAAACTAACATTTTTTACCATGATTATGTAATTAAATTAAGTAAAATACATATTGATTAATCATGATTAAAAAATATGAACTTTAAATTCAAACACATGGCATGCATGTATTGGCTTGATATATACACCGGGTTTTACCTCCACAAATACAGTGCAAATTAAAGAGATTAAAAAACACCCACATAATTAAAATGGTGAAGTTATCTTCTTATTCTTACGTGATAAATATATAATTTATGTAGAATATAAACAAGAAAAAATTCAAAGCTTTAAGCCTTTGAACGCATAATAATCAAAATTCAGAATTCATTAATCTTCATCATTTCTTTTCACATTTCAATATCTTTAACTATTTCACGGAAGAAAGCAAACATAAAACTCCTAACAATTTATATACAACAAAAACAGGCAATAGAAATATTTGAAAGTATTAAATTCATTAAAGGGCTTATTTTAGATTCATTTGATACCTGCGATGAAAAGAAATTTTGTGCGTTAGTAATGCTCTTTCAAGTACAATCTAATTATTTAAATGCTCAATGTGATGGACTTTTTCGTGATGTATATGCACAAGTATTAGGTACACACTGAAATTAATTTACTTAATTTCTTTGCTTATTTTAATTGTTATAGTTAAAATTGAAGCAATGTACAATGTTAAATTAAACTTTGTCTCTTTCAAAACAAATTTAGCAATTCAAGTTTTTTGATACTGAATTATAACTTTTTTTAAGCATTTACAAATTTCTTTTTCATGTGACAATTGAAGAAAGTCATTCGAAAATAAGTTTACAAGTTAAATATTTATATTAAATACATCGCAAGCCATCAACAGCCATACTACTTAAATATAAATTTAAAATTAATTAAATATTTATATTTCTAAAAATTAGAAATTCTAATCTGAATCCTTTGCCTTACTGTTGAAATCTATTTAATTATTTATGAATCTTTAATAATTTCAAAATTACATAATTCAGTTTCCACTTTTCCTGGATTTGCTAATTTTTTATTTTTTTACCAGTCGTTATATAATTAACTAATTTTTATATTGTTGAAATCTATTTAATTATTTATGAATCTTTAATAATTTCAAGATTACATAATTCAGTTTCCACTTTTCCTGGATTTGCTAATTTTTTTTTTTTTACCAGTCTTTAAATAATTAACTAATTTTATTTTTTTTCTTATCTATAAATAAAAGAGAGAATTTTTTTTTTAAAAAAAGACACAAAATAATCCAAATTAAACTAACCAAATTGCACACCAACAAAAACTCAACCCACCGGCCACCCGCACGTCTCTTCATTTCTACTTGTCCCGTTGCACATACATACGCGTTCTACTTAGCATTTTATCTCCTCTTTTTCACTTTATTTTAATAAATCGATTTATTCTAATTAACTTCGTTTAAATTTTTGAATTTTAATTATAACTAGTGAACTTGTCCGCGCTTCGTGCGTGACATTGTTAAAGTTCACCGAATAATTTTATAAGTGGACATTAAAGATAATTTTTAAGATTCTTTTGGTATTTGAAGGGGAGCCTAAGAGTAACCGGTAAAGTTCCTGTCATGTGATCAGAGGGTCACAAGTTCAAGCCTTGAAAACAGTCTTTAGCAGAAATGCAAGGTAAGGTTGCATACAATACGCCCTTATGATGGCGCCCTTGCCTAGACCATGCGCATAGCGATTCTGATATTTAAATCCAAGCAAATAAAAATTTTGAATGTTAATTTATTTTATTACTAATACTTAGTTTTTCTTTTTTGTAATTTTGAATCACCTATAAGTTTTTACTCTTTTGGAAATGATTTTTTCGTTGTCAAAACTACTTGGTTTACTATGGTAAAGAAGAAAGAATTTATAATATTTATACTTGTCAAAAAAAAATTGGAGTTCTCCGTGTAAATGTGCATAAGTACATAATTTTTTCTTTCACTATCTAATATACATATGCATATAAAGCTTGTAAGCTGTACGACTACAAGTAGTATATAACATATAAATTTATAAAATAAAATGTAATTTCAATTTTTTTAAATTTTATTCTTAATGAACTGATTTTAGACCGATAAAAAATTAATTAATTTAAGATTAAAAATTTCTAAAATATAAAAGTGAAAAGTCATCAAAGACTCTAAAACAGCAAGAGTGACTGTCGTTATCTCCCTTTGGAAATCAATCGGATAGGGGAGACTCGAGAGAAATTAATTAATTATATATTACTATCATGTGGCTGATTGTATCTGTTGTCAATACAATTCTTATAAGTAAATAAACAAAATAACTTGTTCAGGTTAAGGAATATCAAATCAAGATTGCACTTAATATAAATGTTGTACACAACAACTTTGAAAAATAATAGTCTTCAACATATAGAAATGGTACTAATGTTAGGTTTGAGGATTAATCAAAGGAAATAATAACAAATAGCAGGAGATAATAAACATAATTCATGATCTTATAATAAAATCTGACTCGGAAAATAATAAATTAAAAAAAATTGAAAAACATCTTACAAAAAAAATGAAATTCATCTTTACACAATTCTTCTACCCGATCTAGTGACTTAATGATTATAGTAGTCATTTGATTATATTCTTCAACTTATTTTAGAAGAGGCTTATTTTCATGACTCAAAATAGTTCTCCTCTAACGTGTTACTTGATTTTTTAAATTGCTCTTTACCTTTAAAGAAAGTTTTAAAAAAAATCAATCTAATATATATCATAAGTTATTTTCAATTACCTGAAGAGTGAAACTTTGTAAGAATTAAAAGGAAGTTATAGGACGCCAAATTCAAAAGCAACAAAAATATTTCCTTTATTCTTTTTATTTTGCATAATTGTTCATTTTTAGAGTCATGCGATATGAACCTAATCAGCACTTTAAAATTTATTTTTTCTTCTTATTGATATGAGAAAAATTACAGCTTGTAGTACTCTTTGTTGATTTTTGAGAAATTAAATTTTAATTCTAAAATATTAAGTTAATTTAATTTAATTTAACTTTAAAAATTAGTCAAACTGACTTTCAAAAGGCAAAAAATAACACCTAAAAAGGAACATATTAAATATTTTAGAATATTATAAGATAAAAAACACACAGAGTAGCTCAATATTCTCACAAGGAAAAACTTCTAGAAAGTAAAATAATAGTAACAATTAATATTTTCATTTTTAAAAAAAAAATCTTTGCTTACCTTTTTATATCAAACATTCTATTGAGTAACCTCGAAAATTTTGATGTCCGCAAATAAAGTATAAGTTTAAAATGATAAATAAAATAAAGAGATTAAAATCACAATAATTTCTGCCCTACAAGAAAGACACAAGAAAATAAAAAAAATAAAGTGATAAATGGTGTGACTTAATTTTTTTGAGAAGCAATATAAAAGAATATAAGTAATAATAACTGAGAAATGAAAATATAGGGGGAAATGTCGAAAATTTCAGAAAATACTAAACTTAAATATGAACAGTAATACCATCTTTCAAAGTATTCTTAGGTGGTGTTTGGCAAAGTAAAAAAATACATTTAAGCACTTATTTTTAAGTCAAAAAGTGTTAAAATAAGCCGAAAGTTAAAAGTAGGGTAATACCAACTTATGCTTTTTGGCTTATAAGCTCCTTATTAAAAGTCAATCCGAACACCCCCTTACTGAGTTTTGTTGAGAATAATCATATATTTCATATTTCTAGATTTTATGCATTCTTATTTGATGATATAAATGATCCATCATTAATTGTTAAATTCATAGTGACTTTTGAGTACTCAAAACTGAAAAAAATAATGGGTTCTTAAGAGAGAACATAATTAAGAAATGAAGAAATAACTTTTAGTTTTTTTTAATAAATATGATAAAAAAGAATTAAATGTTGTTATTTTTAATATTATATAAATCTTAAGATGAATTTCTCATCTTTTAAAGGAGAAAAAATATTAAAATTTTACAAAAAATAAAATAGCATTAGAGGTCTCTAAGACATACCACATACCAATAAGTTCTTTTTTTTCCAAAGTTTCTGTGTAAACTTATTACGACTTTAATTTTTTGTGTTGAGGTTGGTGGTCAGAAAACAATGGCAACAATGACAACATTCTCAGCAGCAACAGTAAGCTCAACAACCATTGTAGGCAAACAACCAAAGTTAAGTACATTAATGGATTGGACTCATTTGGAGGGCTAAAGGCAAACAATCATGTTGCCTCATTAGGCCTCCCTATGTCCACTGAACGATCTTTCGCAAAAATTTTTAGCTCATTGAGAACCCCATTATCACAAACCAAAGGTGGGGGAGCTTTGTCTTCTGCCTACAATGCTGCTCTTGAGATTTTAGGATTGCTTCCATCATTCCTGGCTTGGTTCTTGTTGAAGTTGTTGGTTTTGTCCTCCTCCGACTTGAAGTTGCTATAGAGGAATCTAAATGAATCACTGGTCTGTAAAATATTTTTTCTTTTTTCTTGCATCAAGATTCACTCTCCTTTTCAATTTCTATAATCCTCTGTTTTGATATAGAATTGAATTGTTTTGGATATATATGTTAAACTATAAATTACTAAGTTCTTCGGAAAACTTTAACCCTCTTTTATACAATCAATATATATGTGTATATATATTGAATAGTCTAAATTGGGTGATATTGATACAAAACAAATAAATGACTTTGGTAGGAAAATTGCTTTAGTTGAATGATGATTTTAGTGTTTTAAGTATTTGACTCATGTAAAGAAACAAAAGAAATCTCAACATACACAATTTCCACATTAATAAGAATGGTCAAGCTATCATGTCTTTGTCATTCTTCAAGTTCATACACGTTGCTAACGGAAAATATTTTGATTAAATTGCCTATCAACATGTGTAATTAATCATTCCATCTCTGTAAACAAATCACAAATTCAAAACTCTATTAGTTATCTCAATTTTAACTGTACAAATACCATTAATATAATAAATCATCACCGTACCTAGATATCAATAAGACACATGAAAGGCATAAACATACTTCTCTTCTTGTCATCCATACCTGTAAATCAACCTCTAATCTAAAGATGGAAGCAACATTATTTCATCATGTGGCAAATTTAAGTTGGGATTTCTCTTTCGTATGTATCACATATCTACATTTTATGCATTCTTATTTGATGATATAAATGACATATCATTAATTGGTAAATTAATAGTGACTTTTGAGTATTCGAAACTGAAAAAAAAATAATGGGTTCTTAAAAGAGACCTTTATTAAGAAATGAAGAAATGACTTTTACGTTTCTTAATAAATATGATAAATAGGAATTAAATATGGCTATTTTTAATATTCTACAAAAATTTTAAGGTGAATTTCTCATCATTTAAAGGAGAAAAAATATAAAAAAAACCCACAAAAAAAGATAAATGGCATTAGAGGCTTCTTAGACATGTCACATAGGATGGACTACAATTCTCCTTTATATATATACTAGTGATAATGGCCGCGCTTTGCGCGGTTAGAAATAACATTAGTAAATTTATATTAATAATACATATTGTCGCAGATTATTATAAAGAAAATTATTAATTTTTATCTTATACCTGTGATAATTAATTTTATATAGTTAATTAAATTACAAATTCTTTCTTGTATTTATGTATTTTGTTGGATAATACAATTTTTGTTTCTCTAAAATTTTATTTTATGTATTTAAATAAAATAAAGATGAGATAAGAATTTAAAAAAATTATGATCAATGAATACAAATTAAAAGAAAAAAATTTAGTTATTGTTTTGTACTTCGTAATTAGTTATGTCAACTATTATTTCATAATTATGTTTTAGTGATAGTTCTAGTTATTCATAGTTTAAAGAATTTGATATGATAAAAATTATCATTGCTTCGAGTGCTTATTCATGGACTCCTTTCGTCCATGAAGTCCAAGAATATCTTTTCAAATTCAAGTGTATGGATTTTTGTATGAATTCCATGTTGGGTTTGTGTTGCTCATGTTGATAATGACCAATTGAGTTTTAATCCATGTTTGATGATAAATTTCATGTGGAATTGACTAGTAAAGATATAGATTCATGTAAACCTATAAATAAACCCTTGGATGATGAAATTAGAGATGAATCATGATGATTAATTGTTGTATAATATTTGTCTACATGTGTTATGCCTACCATGTGTATGATTAAATGCCTAGATGACATAACAATGCCCAAATAGTATGATATCATGAAATCCCCATGTATGTACAAGCTTATGCATATCACATGTTTGATGAAGTGATTCAATATATGAATTATGAATTGTGTGGTTGGTTATGTGTTCAAGTAAGCCATGCTATGTCAGTTTTTTCTCATCGAGTCCTGGGGGTACTTGTACGGGAACATTTAGCTGTGTGCCTAGAGCTATGTCATGTTTTCACGATACTCTCAGTAAAGCTATAATCCATAGAACTCAGTCAGTCATGTGACTCAGGAAAATCCAGAAATCTCAGAAATCTCAGTAATCTCAGTAATCTCAGTAGTTCAGTAATCTCAGTGATCTCATTACTCAGTAATCTTAATTACCTCAGTATTCTCAGTCAATCTCAGTAACTTCAGTATTATCAGTCAGTCCTCAGAACTCAGTACATTTCGTCAATCAACGGAACTCGGTAAATTCAGTTTCGTTTAGCTCCGCTAAATAATACCACTAGTATCAGTTCAACTCAGTAAATCATGTTCAGTATCTATTCAGATGGAAGTAGAAACTAGCACTGAGCGAACCCAAGGATGGGAACTCACCTGTTATATGAGGGTGTGATTCTTAGAAGTAATCCTTGCGTTCCAAAACTATGTAGCCAACATAGGTTGAGACATCATAACCTGCTATATGAGGGTAGATGAGGTGGCTTAGCCTGTTATATGAGGGCTCCCACCATTCTCACTAGAGTTACCTGTTATATTAAGGTCACTCACATGTTGTCCTTACCAGTGGCGCAGTATTGACATCCTTCCAATCAGGGCATAGATTGGACACCAATTCAGCTATAATACATCATTTGGGGCATGTCAGTTAGATGACCACCTCTCACAGTTTTAGTTACAGAATTAGGACTGTCAGATACAATTATTTAGTCTCAGTAATAGAACTCAGATAGTTCTACAGAACTAAAGACTCTTAGATATAGTCAACTCAGCACAGTGTGGAACTCAGCTAGTTCTATCAGTATCAGGACTGCTAGATATGGTCACTCATGTTATCAGTACTAACACTCAGTAGTCATGTTATCACGAACTCAGTTAATAGTATATTAATTATACGAAACTCATGTTATCATTATTCAGACTTAGGACTGTCAGATACAGTCTATTAGACCAGTTCTTTATAATCAGAACTGTCAGGAATAGTCTTTCCTGTATTAGTGATACAACATTAGTCTTTTAGTATTCAGTAGATTCAGTCATTCATATTTAGTATCCTACTATTAGTATTCAGATATTAGTAAACCCATGTTATCAGAATTCATGAGTCAGTATTATGACGATCTCATTTATAGTTATGTATTCATGCATCTATTCTCACGTTTATATTATTCAGTTAGTTAGTATTGTTCATGCATAGGAACCTATTGTATTCAGCCTACCTCACTTGCATACTAGTACATTCAAAGTACTGACGCATTTGTGCTATGGTGTCTTATACCATAGGTTTAGAAATACAAGCTTCAGAGAACCAGTAGCATCCCAGTTCAGCGATCAGAGTTAGCAATGAGTCCTCATCCTTCGAGGACATGATGATCACATTACTATTTTAGTTTTTAGTTTATTTCAGTAGTTAAAGTTATTTGGGGACATGTCCCATCAACTCTTTATTCAGACAGTTTAGAGGCTTTCAGACTATAGCATGTTAAACAGCTATCTCAGTTATTTTGGTATTATTATACCATACTTTTCAGTTATGTACTAGTATTGAACCTTATGGCCTTTCAGTTCATGTTTTTGTATTTATGATATTATTACTATTATTTAGTGCTCAGTTTACAGATATCAACCATGGTTTAACTTATGGTCCTTTGGGGTCATGGGCACTGTGGTACTAGATTCGGGGCATTACAAACTTGGTATCAGAGCCTAAGGTTCAACAGTGTCCTAGGAAGTCTGAAAAACCACATTTAGTAGAGTCTTGCGCATGGGTATGTTGTGCACCACACTTATGTGCAAGAGGCTATGAGATGTTTTAGGAAAAGTTTCCCTTTTTTCATGTCTCCAGTCGTGCTATAGAAAGGTTCTCTAAGAAACTCATGTAGATTCTCCTCATGCTTCACTTATGCCAACTTCTCCTTACTTTCAAGGTAATAAAAATGGTGATGCTTAAAGTCCTAGAGATAAGGCTTTCTCAGACAGTCCCTGCAAATAATTAGTATGGGATTTCCCACAAGCTCAAAAGCATCCTATTAGTTCAGTTATGCTCCTAAGTTGTACAACTCTTATTCATGATCATGAGAACTCATATGTCATCAGATCCCTTATCAGAATCCTATGATAGCATATGACCTAGAGTTAGAAGCATGAACTCAGGAGTTTAGCAGTAGTAGAGTTGGGATAACATTATCCAGGTTGAACAGATTATGTATTCATGGTGATAGAGATACCAGAGTAAATCATTAGGCTTGAACAGTACAAGCTAGCACTTAAGTTATTAATTTGATAGTAAGTATGAAGGTATGGATGTGATTGAGGTGATGTGGTATTCATAGTCTATAAAGAAACAGAAGCAGATACTATGTTTAGTAAGGTAAGCATATATCGAACAGAGTGTTAGTAGGTGACAATGATTGCAGTTTAGTTCAGAGTTTAGTAAAGTGCTCACAAACTTATGATGATGGCTTAAAGCTAAGGTGGATATGATAGATCAAGTGACTGATTAGGCTCTCAGATTCTAGTAGTAATGCCAATACATTTAGAAAAGCAGTAAAGAAAGATGATTCCCGACCCATCCTTATCTCAATGTAAATTTTGGTACTTCAGTCAGCATGATGCCTACGCATACTTCACATCTCAGTTCCATGAACACAACTTATAGTCATACACTTCCTAAAGAATCATGTATAATTCCAGTTCCCAGCATAAGAAGTTCAGTTTTATTCCCCCCAGCAATACAAATCATATCTCATGAATGCAGAAAACTCTAAACTCAGGTCATACAGCTCATGACTCATGTACACATATCATGTTTTATAGTATACTTAGCTTCTATGGCTCATTCTACGCCTTTACTGATCAGTTAAATTTAGACTATGTTATGAATATCCCCAGTTTAGACCTCTTGGTGAATCCATGATATTTATATTCTATTTTTCAGACTTCAGTCAAGTGTCAAGTTCAGTTAGTGTCCATTCATACTTTATGTCCTCCTGATTTAACCCTTCAGTGAGCTCTCATTATGAAAATAGTGTAGTGGAGAGCAGTTGCTTAGAAGGGAGAGAATGGGTATTTCATATTAAGACAAGATTATTGCATGGTTAGTTTACACGAGGGTGTAGTGGTGAAGATAGGCTTGAATATCATGTTAGTGTGAAAGTAAATAGCTAGCAAGAGGTTGTATTTAGAAGTTGGGAAAGTACAGAGAGTGAGTGTGCATTCAGATCCCTGGCTTATGTCAACCCCCATCGTGTAACTATCAGAATTCAGTTGCTATCCCAGTTACAGTCTTAGTTACGATTATAGTCTCAATTACTGTCTTATCTATAATCTCAGTTCCAGTCCTAGTTCAGTAATCAGGTTAGTAACTCAGTTCAGTTTTGGGTTTACTCGACCATAGCGTACAGTTATCAGCTACTCAATTGTCAGTCTTCCAGTACCTCAGTTTACAAGACTGTTCTAAAAACATATTGTACTCTTGGTGTTGCATTCTTAAATAATTCAATTACCTCGGTTCATGCTCACTATGTCATGTCAACCATTCAGTCCTTATCTCCTATGCATGACGCTCTGCAGTTGCAGTTGCAGTCCAGTTATTCAAGACTAACTATAATTTAGTCTTACACGCCCAGTATTCAGCTATCAGCTATCTAGTTAATCAGATAAGTTAGTGTATTTATGCATTCGTGTTCAACAACCATGTGAATCTTTTCAGTAGCCTCAGTTGCAGTGTAAGAGACTTAGTCATTTTATCTTAAATATTGTTCGTAGGCCCCAACACATCTTACCAAACTTTATCCATGTGATGATTTTCTTATTCAGTTGTCTTGTTTAGACAAGACTAAGATTTCCTTACGCCCTATAGTCATTAGAACTCTAGAGAAAGAGTGTCATAGAAATGCTCTAATTGAGCGTAAGTTTTCAGCATGAGTTAGTCCGTAAAACCAGAAAGTCAGTCTATCAGTCAGACAGACAAGTTTGCATGTTTGGGTTTCCATCCCTTCCATCTAGATATACTATCTTAAGTCTCATGAATGTAACCATTCTAAGATGAACTGACTAGATAAATGCAAGATCAGTCTATTTCATGTATCATGCCTCAATTTTAGATTTCAGCTAATCAGTCACAACTCAGTTTCTAGGTGCCTTGCGTATCGCTTCAGTCTTTAATATCTCCGCAAAGCCAGTATTCTTTGAGGGACCTAGCGTCCCAAGGGGCAGATACCCCATAATTCCTCAACGCGCTCATGCCTTAAACTAAGTTCTTTTCGCATAAAGAATCCAGTTTAGAGTAGAGGGTACTCATAAGTTGACCCTCAAAGTCTCAAGGGGGAAATATTGTAATGCCACGTATTTTTCCTAACTTGAAAAGTTTCCCAAGAAAGTTAGAAGCTTTCTTTGAAATATGAGTCCACTTTTGTACACGAGGTATTTTCAAGATTTTCACTTTTTATCATGTGGGGAATCGAATAAGATTTGCATCGATACCAAATTCCTCTAAATCCGACACCTGAGTGAATAGTTAGAGCCTTTTTAGTGAGACAGTGTATTACCTGAGCCTTCAGTGCGTCGCAGAGATAACTCAAATGGCAATTGTTAATTTCTAATATTGCACCGCAATAGTGGCACGTCGCTCCAAACTTCTAGGTCACAGACAAGATGGCAATGCGATAGCTCCGTGTCGCGCCACTGTGCAATTTCCTATTTGTCACTTTCCAGTGACTTGGCGCGATAGTGGCGCGTCATGCCAAGGATAAAAATCGGAAAATTTTCTCAAAAATTTAAAGACATGTCCAGGGTTAAAGGGGTCAATTTCTCAACCCTATATAAACCCAATAACACGTGATTTAGCCATTCTTCACCCAAAATATACTAGTTTCTCTCAAGTTTCTCTCAAGAACAAGCTAAGGTTTCTATTGGGAATTTAAATTCAAGAAGGTTTCACCATCAATCCTCAAGAAATCACATCTCAAGTATGCATAGTGTTCATTCGTGGACTCCTTTCATCCATAAAGTCCAAGAATCTCTTTTCAAATTCAAGTGTATGGATTTTTGTATGAATTCCATGTTGGGCTTGTGTTACTCATGCTGATAATGACCAATTGAGTTTTAATCCATGTTTGGTGATAAATTTTATGTATAATAGACCAGTAAAGATGTAGATTCATGTAAACCTATAAATAAACCCTAGGATGATGAAATTAGAGATGAATCATGATGATTAATTGTTGTATAATATTTGTCTACATGTGTTATGCCTACCATGTATATGATTAAATTCCTAGATAAAAGAACAATGCCCAACTAGTCTGATATCATGAAATCCCCATGTATGTACAAGCTTATGCATATCACATGTTTGATGAAGTGATTCAATATATGAATTATGAATTGTGTTGTTGGTCATGTGTTCAAGTAATCCATGCTATGTCAGTTTCTTCTTATCGAGTCCTGGGGGTACTTGTACCCAAATATTTAGTTGTGTGCCTAGAGCCATGTCATGTTTTCACGATACTCTCAGTCAAGCTATAATCCATAGAACTCAGTCAGTCATATGACTCAGGAAAATTCAGAAATCTCAGAAATCTTAGTAATCTCAGTAGTTCAGTAATCTCAGTGATCTTAGTACTCAGTAATCTCAATAACCTCAGTATTCCCTATTAGTCTCAGTAACTTCAGTATTATAAGCCAGTCCTCAGAACTCAGTACATTTTGTCAGTCAACGGAACTTAGTAAATTTAGTTTAATTTAGCTCCGCTAAATAATACCACTAGTATCAGTTCAGCTCAGTAAATCATGTTCAGTGTCTATTCAGATGGAAGTAGAAATTAGCACCGAGCGAATACAAGGATAGGAACTCACCTACTATATGAGGGTGTGATTCTTAGAAGTAATCCTTGCGTTCCAGAACTATGTAGCCAGCATAGGTTGAGACATCATAGCCTGCTATATGAGGGTAGATGAGATGACTTAGCCTGTTATATGAGGGTTCCCACCGTTCTCACTAGAGGTACCTATTATTTTAGGGTCACTCACATATTGTCCTTACGAGTGGCGCAGTATTGACACCCTTCCAATCAAGGCATAGATTGGACACCAATTCAACTATAATGCATCATTTAGGGCATGTCAGTTAGATGACTACCTTCAACAGTTTTAGTTACAAAATCAGGACTGTCAGATACATTCATTCAGTCTCAGTAATAGAACTCAGATAGTTCTATAGAACTCAGGACTGTCCGATACAGTTAACTCAGTACAGTGCGGAACTCAGCTAGTTCCATCAGTATCAGGATTGTCAGATACAGTCACTCATGTTATTAGTACTCAGACTCAGTAATCATGTTATTATGAACTCAGTTAATAGTATATTAATTACATGAAACTCATGTTATCAGTATTCAGACTCAGGACTGTCAGATACAATCTATTAACTAGTTCCTCATAATCAGAACTGTCAGGAATAGTCTTTCCTGTATTAGTGATACAACATTAGTCTTTTAGTATTCAGTAGATTCAGTCATTCATATTTAGTATCCTAATATTAGTATTCAGATATTAGTAAACCCATGTTATCAGAATTCATGAGTCAGTATTATGACGATCTCAGTTATAGTTATGTATTCATGCATCTATTCTCACGTTTATATTATTCAGTCAGTTAGTATTGTTAATGCATATGAACCTATTGCATTCAGCCTACCTAACTTGTATACCAGTACATTCAAAGTACTGATAATTTGTGCTATGGTGTCTTATACCATAGGTTTAGAAGCACAAGCTCCAGAGAACCAGTAACATCCCAGTTCAGCGATCATAGTAATCAGCGAGTCCCCATCCTCCGAGGACATGATGATCACATTACTATTTCAGTTTTTAGTTTATTTCAGTAGTTGGAGTTAGTTGGGGACATGTCCCATCAACTCCTTATTCAGATAGTTTAGAGGATTTCAGACTATAGCATGTTAGACAACTATCTCAGTTGTTTTAGTATTGTTATTCCATACTTTTCAGTTATGTACTAGTATTGAACCTTATGGCCTTTCAGTTTATGTTTCTGCATTTATGATATTATTACTATTATTCATTGCTCAGTTTACAGATATCTGTCATGGGTTAGCTTGTGGTCCTTCGGGGTCATGGGCACCGTGTAGCGTTCCGAGTACCAGATTCGAGGCGTTCCACATATTCAAAAGTTTTCTCCCCTTGTTAAATTTTAAAAAAATAAAGATAGAGAAATTAATCAAATTTAAAAGGAATAGATGAAGCAAATTAAATTATGCTAAATTATTGTCTTTGAAGACAAAGTCAAATTGAAGAAATGAATATTGGGTGCCATTTTATTCATTTCTTCCCCTTTTTCTTATTTTACACCCAATAAGCATTATCACTTTAGACCTTTAGCAACTGGATTCCTATTTAAATAAATCAAGCCAGTTTCTTCTTTTTACTTCATACATATACATAGCATTCTGTGTATATGTTGGAATTTTCGTAATATGTTTAGGGAGTTGGGATTTTTTGTAATATTGGAAACATAAGTCGTGCATTTGTGTAATTTTTAGTTTTATTAATAATTAATTAAAACATAATAACAACTTGTCTGACCCAATGCCAAAAATAAAGACAATCCTTAAAATTATTGCGGGTCAAGCCCAGTTTCCTATTTGACCTAGCTTTGTAATTGCAAGAATACCCTACTATTGCCATTTTCAGCTTTGGTCTGTAGTCGGCTCAATTTCAATCTCATTCTTATTCTGCTGTGGGTGATAAAAATTGTACCATCCTTGTGCCCTCTCGATAATGTTGGCACTTTCAATCTTCATGTAGTTGGGTTGTATCTGGAATGGAGAAGAAAGAGGAAACATCAAAGGTTTGTAGTTCATCCGTACATAACCCTTCATCCTTACTTTATCACTTTGAATCCACTGATAGAATTTTTCTCTCCTGTTTTTGTCAGATATACTTCAGAGATGATGGATCCATTACTGATATATGCTTATGGTTGACCTCCTAGGCCGATGGACAGATATGCCACATTTCCCCTTTGTTGTTTGTGTTAATTTTTGTGAGCTAAAATAGATTAACCAATCTGATTTAGCAGCGTTAGTCATCCTTGTAGAAGGATTTATTTCACTGTAAATTCCTTTGCTACACAGAATCATTACCTTGCATATGTGATGTAGAACAAACATTTTATAAATATGGCTTTATCCTCGTAGTTCTAATCCTTAAACTAGGAATTTGCATCTTGTCCATATTCAGAATCTTCCTAGCTGTGATTGGCAATTGCTAAAAATTATTGAATGTTGATGTATGCTTTGATTGAGCAGCTAGATTAGCTAAATAATCTGCAAGTGTGTTCTCCTCCCTGTAAATGTGTGTGATTGTAGCCTCTATGTTAGACATCAGATACTTTATTTCTTCTACAGCTTCAATTATTTTTCATGGGATCTGCCATACATTTCAAATAATATTCACTAAAGTCAAGGAATCTGATTCTATTTCAATGTCATGACAATTCCTTGATGCACATAATTTTATAGCCTCCAGTATTATTGTCATCTCTGCCATTATATTAGTAATAAAACCCAGGCCACCTGCTTGAGCGTATATTAAATTTTCATCTTCTTCTCTCACAACAAATTCATATGCTCCTTGTCCCGGATTGCCCTTAGAAGCCCCATCTGTATTGCACTTTAATCTCCCCTGTTCTGGTGGATTCCATTTTATTGCATAGCAAAACAACCTTGGCTTGTGCTTTTTAAAATGTGTCACCATATCTGCCCAATTATTTTCTGTTTCTTTAACAGAGGGAATTTCAACTGTATAAAATGTTTGAGCAATGTCATCACTTAATTGTTCATGTTTTCAAAACTTTGACTCTCTTCATGCTTAAGTTTCTTTCTCCTTTTCCATAGAACCCATACTATAATAGCTAGTAACACCTTATAGATTTGCTGTAATTTTGTGGGTGTTTCTTTAAACCACCACATTCTGATCACATGTGGTAGCTGTGCTCCTTCAACTTTAATACTTGTAAATTCAGCAAACTGCTTCCATAGCTTAGTAGCTATGAGAGCTGTTAGAAATAGAATTATTTATCAATATTTTGATTATCATTTCTAATCGCACGAAGCGTGAATAATTTCACTAATAATTACATAAATTTAAATTAACAGGCGACTTTTCAACAGAGCCTTAAAATTTATGTGAAGTAAAACACATTAATATTTATTTATAGGGTCACAAAGACACATACTCCAAATCCAACAAAGCAGCCCAAATATGCATTTTTGGGTCGGGACAAAACCAGCTGACAGGTTAGTCGGGACTAACTAAATAGAAAATATTGAGTGCAGAAATCAGTTGCTGATGGAAACTCCATTGCACTTATCTCTCCCTTCACTACATTACTCGGTAAGAATTGTATTCTTTCTATTTTCTACCTTTTGACAAACTCTAAATTCTTTTATCTTTCTGTCTAAAATGCGATTTTTTAAAATAAAAAAAAGAATTACAAAAATGCCCTAAATTATATAGTAATTGAGTATCATTTGTACTGTATTAACTACACTGATCATATATGCAAGGATAATATATAGACTATAAATTTGTTCAGTGAGTGAAATTGAGTTTTTCTGGAGAAGAATTTGGAATTGATTTTGTTTTCTGTAAGTACTACTGTGTACTGTGTTGATACGGTGGTGGAGTAACTTAAGGAATTTGAAACATAAATGGGAGATGAAAAAGAAGCTTTTTATGTTGTGCGTAGAGGGAATGTGATCTTGATGTATAAGAATCTGAGTGATTTAAAGGCTCTACTATGATCTTTTGTATGTTTAATTTACCTTTTGTGTAAAAGTTGAAGCTTGATTAATTAAGTACAATTAATAGTGTTAACAGGTATTTATTTTCGGATAATTCAGGTTGGTGAACCAGTTATAAGTGTTTATAAAGGGATCACATGGCTAAGCAACCTAAAGAGTATTTGGCTTCTCATAGACTCAGAAATGCAATGTATTCTATGGATTTCAGTGATGTTCGAGATGATCTCTTTGGGATACTCATGCCATGCCCTTTTTGGGTTAGAACGTTGATCCCTTTACTGTTATTGAACCTCCAGTTAATGTAATTATTTTATCTATTTAATAATATTGTTTACTCGTTTTAACTATTTTATGATAGTTGGGTCTAATTTTGGCTAATGTGGATGCTAAATTGTCTGACTTTCAAAGTTTCATACCTATCTTTCTAGTATCATGGTTTAAGCATATAGTAGTGTGTTTCTAACCTTGACTGACTGCATAATTCTTCTCGGTCAGGCTGAACTAATTTTTTTTTATCTTTCAACTATGTTATCGGCAATTGAGTAGGAGTAATTCACATGTTGTATTTACTCCAGATAGTGGTTTTTTACTGGCAACAAAGTGATAGTAATAAACATGTTGTGTCTACTCCATTTTGGTGGCTTTTTATGTCTTTAGGTGTATGTCTTTTGCCTAGCTCTGATGATATCTTCTTTTGTGTGGCACTGGTGTTTTCATGTACCTCTTTTTTCTAAAGAAAAAGAACAATTGTAATAATGAATGCAACTGTTATTGATCATTTTGACATGATATACATCTCATTGTTCCTCTTTGCTTCACCTTCATCTCATCATTGAAATAAGTAAAAAATTACATTGAGGACCATTTCATGCATGCAACGTTTAAATTTTCCCTTGTTTTTGCAGCAACTTGGCTCTTCAAAAGATAAAATTTATCGGAAAGAATTTTCAAGAAAAGTGGATGCAAGTAATCTCTTAATGGTCAATCTAGGTTATTCTTTCCTTGATTAGATGGGTATGTCTCTCTTGAAAGGTTCATAACTGATATACTTTCTTTTATGCTCAGCATTAGTCATCACAACAACTATATCATCAGTTACCGCAAAGCATTAATATGTTGTGAAGTAGGATGGATGTAAATTTTGTACACATTGTCCATTATTAAGCTTGTGCTTTTCCTGGAATAAGAAACTAAATTTCTGGGCAAGTAGTGGTGATTTCCTCGATAACTATTTAAATAGAAAGAGGCTATAGTTAATAGCATACTAACTTTTTGTTAATAACATATGTTGTTTCATTAGCTAATTTCCAACAAAGTATAGAGAAAATTAACCATAATGACCCTACAATCTTTATAAATGATCACTAAATTAATGATAATGTCTTTTGAATCTTCTAAACTGAAAATGTGATGAGTAATTTAAAGAATGCAATTAAGAAATTCTTTTTAGGTTTATACTACATCAAACAAATAGGAAAAATTAAGAAAAATCTCAAATAAAGATGAACTTTTAAAATAAAATAATAGAAATAATTTATTTTTTTTAAAAAAGAAAAAAGATAAACATCACCTTGTCTATATTTCTTCGTGCACGAAAATTAATGCGTGAAAGATAACGTTGTTGTTTACATTGATGCGTGAAAGATAAAGTTTTAATTAATATGGAATATGAAATACATGTGTAATAGTCAGTCCCATATTGGGACTGTTTCTCTAATAAATGTGTCTATATCTTTTTTTTTTCACCAAAAAAATGAGTAAAAAATTCCCAAAAAATGAGAAAAAAAGGTAAATGTCAATGCGGCCTCTTAGACATGCCACATCAGCATGGTCTTGATTCTCTTATATATATATATAGAGAGAGAGAGATTTCTCGCAGATAAAATTTATCATTATCTTAATTGCACATTTGACTGCACCATAACAATTCCTTCTCTGCCTGTTTTTGTGAACGTGTAAATCCTTATTTTTCCTTTTTGTTTAAATTAAATGGCATCATTGAAAAAATCAATTGACATTTTAGGACAAAAAATAGATAGTGTTATAAATGTATTTACATTATAATGAATGTCTATCAAGATCTACTTTGATATCTATTAGGATTTGAAGCATCTGTCTTTTACTCAGACTGGGAGTAAATTTTTCCTATAAATAAAGGGGTTTTGTTCATTGTATTGACAATCTTATGATCTCTCATCCCTCAAGAAGTAATAAGAATTACTCTCTCTACTCTTCTTCTTTATTCTTTCTTATTTTATAACACGTTATCAGCACGAGACTCTGCCAAACAAGGTGAGATTATAAATCTGAAGGATTTCAAGGTTAGTAATTGTTTATATTATCTTTCTTTTGCTACTACTAATATAATCATTATTGGATTTGAGGAAAAATAATTGATTTGGAACCATTTATATTTTAGATTTATTCCTCAAGAACAATACTATCAAAAGGGATGATAATATGTTGGGTTCAAGTCCCATCAATTTATGCCTAAAACGCTTTTATATGGATAATACATTGAGATTGGATCTCAATGCATGTATTGATGATATTGTGATGGCCAAGGCAAAATAATGGGTGTTTGATGAAAAGTCATAAAATTCAACCCATTGAATATGCTCCATTCCATGAAGTGAATATGGTAGCAATATATTATAAGTCTAAAATATAATAACCTACTTCATTCTTGAGGTGTATGTGGTAGCAGTGGATAATATGTTTGAAAGAAGATAAGTGATTGAATGCACGAATATACGCGTGGACGGACAATGTGATAATGATCATAAAAAATGATGATATTTTTGCACGCGTATTATGATCATAAGATATGTTAGAGAAAAATTCTCTAGATCATATGTATGCCTCGAGTTGCTCCTGAAGTAGCAATATTTTGAACGAGGTTCTAAGCTATCATAATTTGATACGCTTAAGGCATGATTATATTTCATTCCTGGGGAATGAAAAGCTTATTAATGCAAACGTGCACTTGATTGTGATGGTATCACAACTCACCTCCGAAAGAGGTTGAAAATTTGAGAAAGCTATTTTGAAATCTACTTCTGAAGTAGTAAACCTGAAATTTATAGTAAATTTGAAATTTACTAAAGCAAAAACACATATCATGATAAACTTGGATTTTACTAGCATAAAAGTTCATAAGTTGACATAAACGATTGCGGCATCTTAAAGATGTGCATATTAAGTATTAAACATATATTGAAGCATTCAAAAATTCTTCATGAACTTTAATGTTGCTTGTTCTCATGATACGTTGGTTGGACCAACTAATTTTGGGATTGGATCCCTCAAAATCTGAAAAGAATAAAAGGTGAATAGAGGTCCGTTCATCTATCATGTGATATATTGAAAAGATGCATCAATAAGATAATCACATATACATTCATTGTCAACCTGCAATTTGACATTCATAAAGTTGCTTGCTTAACAAAATTGAGTTAAGAACATAATTTTCAGATTGTGCAATCAAGAAAGTTATCTTGATGATGATAGTTTGGCATTGAATGCCTTCGATAAATAGCTAAACCATCGCTAATGAGAACAAAGCTTCATGTGTTGATCTGAAATATGATATGTTGCATACAATAACACTTGTATGCATTAGGCCAATAAATTATGATTATTTCTTCCCCTCAATTGGTTCAAGGTCATCAACCAACTATTCCATCTAATAGTTTTGATGTGCGGTATACTATTAATGAATGTGTCATGATGCACAAAGATGGATCCATCAAAGAAGATGGAGGATATATGCTAGCTTACCTAACATAAGGGGGAGATTATAAACAACTATGAAGTATGTTAGGAATTATCATCAGATCCCCATTCAAAAGATAATTCAAGTCAAATGCCGAACACATCTCATATTTAAGCTGCAAGTGCACCTATTTTATGTCTCTAAAGGACAAAGTCTATGCATGCGTGAAGCGTGATAGACCAATCGGTTCTAAATGAAATAGTACTTGTATAGAATAAGGAGCAAATAATCATAATAAGAAGGTAATATGCACTTGAAAACCCTATGACATAACACTTCATGAAACTTATGAGAGGTTTATATACCTAAAAATAATGAAGTGATGAGATCTCAAAATGTTATGTCGTATTGTGAACCGATACGAAATGATATATCATCAATATCTTTGACACAATATTGGCGCAATATTGTGAAAGAATATGAGGATTTGGATTCTACATTTATTTAAGTATGCTGACGTAGAAACATTTATCAAGTGATATGAAAGGGTGCATCTTGGTAAGTGAAAACTTATTTGATTTGCAGTCTAGACACTTAAAGATGACACACATAAAATGTTGAATATTGTCACTTGAAAAAATTTGTATGAAAACTTCTTTAAGGATTCAAAATATAAAAGTTTCTAGGAAACTTATTGATAATCCTTATATTGTATAAGCTTATAACTTGAAAATTATTGAAACTATTGGAGAGTTTTCAAAAGCAATAAGATTATTTGCTGAAATGAGAAATATACCAATTTGAATTGGTTATGAAGTACCA
>NC_061122.1:65879805-65892477 GCF_002878395.1 Capsicum annuum | reverse complement strand
ATATGAAAACTTCTTTAAGGATTCAAAATATAAAAGTTTCTAGGAAACTTATTGATAATCCTTATATTGTATAAGCTTATAACTTGAAAATTATTGAAACTATTGGAGAGTTTTCAAAAGCAATAAGATTATTTGCTGAAATGAGAAATATACCAATTTGAATTGGTTATGAAGTACCATATCTTAGTACAATTGGTGCACTCATGTATCTTGTAAAAAACTACAAGACCCAATATATTCTTTCGCTCAATTTATTAACAAGGTATATTTCTACTCATACTAGGAGACATCGAAATGGGATAAGATACATGAGTTTATTTATTCTAAAGATTACAGTCCCGATCTTACTGGTCATGCTGATGTTGGGTACTCATCTAACCCGCATAAATCTCGGTCTCAAATATACAATGTGTTCACATGTGGGGATACTGCCATATCTTGGAGATATACAAAGCAGTCTATCGTAGCCACTTCATCGAATCATACTGAGATAATAGCTATTCATGAAGCAAGCCGAGAATGTGTATGGGTGAGGTCCATGATACATCTCATTCGAGAAAAATTTGGTGTGAAATATGACAATCTACCCACAATTTTATACAGAGATAATTCAGCATACATAGCACATCTTAAGGGAGGATTCATAAATGGAGATAGAACGAAGCACATTTTGCCAAAGCTTTTCTACATACGTGAGCTACAAAAGAATGATGATATTAACGTGCAACAGATTCGTTCAACTGACAATGTGACTGGTTTATTCACCAAGTCTTCTTCAATTACAACTTTTAAGAAGATGGTGCACAAGTTCGGGATGCAAAGGTTCAAAGATGTTCTCATTAGGGGGAGTTAATACGCGTTGTACTTTTTTTTCCTTACGAGGTTTTGTCCCACTAAGTTTTCCTTGTAAGGTTTTTAATGAGGCAACCGAAATGCATATTATTAGAGATGTGTACTCTTTTTCCTTCACTAAATTTTTTTCCTACTGGGTTTTTTTCTAGTAAGGTTTTAACGAGGCACATTATCTACCAATTAGACATTCAAGGGGGAGTGTTATAAATGTATTTACATTATAGTGAATGTCTATCAAGATCTACTTTGATATCTATTAAGATTTGAAGCATCTGTCTTTTACTCAGACTAGGAGTAAATTTTTCCTATAAATAGAGGGGTTTTGTTCATTATATTGACAATCTTATGATCTCTCATCCTTCAAGAAGTAATAAGAATTAATTTCTCTTCTCTCTCTACTCTTCTTCTTTGTTCTTTATTATTTTATAACAGTTAGGTATTAGTTTTATTTTTTTGGGTCAAAGTACTATTAGTTATTAGTGTTACTATTTTAAAATTTTCTTTTTACAGTTTATTGCAAAAGTCCTATTTAAAAATTTAGAATAGATCTATAATTATGCAAAATACTCATTTTATTGGCCCCTTTTATTTCGTTTTTTGAAAAAAAACAGATTCTTACTAAAGTAGAGGCAACTTGGTTTCACCAAATACTTTATTTGTCGATCTTATAACTTTTTCCTAATCAGATGCTACAAATCACACGTTATTTTATTGTTCATTTCTAAGTAGTTGTAATTACCATATTTGTTAGTAGAAGTTTTAAGTAACTGTTTCCATGACAATCTTTCATGGCCATCTTTTTCTAATAAATGTGAAACGCAATTATCACAGTCTGTTTGCATGTGTGCAGAAATTTGTGCTCTTGCATGTTAGTGCATCTTCTTGCTGGTACACCTTTGTTAGATTTAATTAGTTAAAAAAAAGGGGTAATTTCCATAGGTAAACACTCATGTTTTAAGAATTGCGTATCAATATCACTTTTATTTCTTTTAGGACAAGAATATCATCCAACTATCTCTATTTTCCTCGAAAAATACTTAACACTTTAAAAACCTTCTTCTCTCCTACTTGGCATGCCATGTTGTTAAAGTCTTATTTTCTTAATGATAAACCTATTTAATTCTTCAAATTCATTTATTCAAATCTACGTCTTATAAACTACAAGAAAAATCTAAATTACGTAAAAAAAAAAATTATTGAAAATTTACAAAAGAATTTAACGGTAACCTAATTCTCTACAAGTTTTTCAACCAAACTAATTCGATGAAAAACCTATAAATTTTTCTATCAAAATTTGAAGGAGAAAATCTAAGTTTTTGTTGCCATACAAAATTTGATCGAAAAATGTTAAAGGTAATTACCACCTGAAAATTTTAATTCGCATGTAGATCACCAGCAAAGTTTTAAGCAAGATCTTTTTGATAAAAAATGTATTTGTCCTGCGGATTTTCCCCAAATAAATTTATAAATGAATCAAATAAATCCGCAAAGTTAACATAGGCAAAAAATTTTAGAAAAAAAAAAATTATTATTTTTAATTTAGTTTTTTCATATTAATTTTTATTTCTATTATACTATATTTTGTCTTATTATATAATTAAACGCCAATTTATATTCTTTTCTCATCCTAAACCCACAAAAAACAAGCGATGATTGGTTGCGTACTATTTTAAAGATTCATTTGTGATATTAGATCATTTTGTTAATATTTTTTAAAAAATTAATTTGTTTCATGACTAAAAAATTTTTTTTCCTTCGAAAATAGTACATTTAGGCTCCATTTTTTTTTAAGATTCAGACGTCTAAATCTGAATGCACATCTGAATGATTAAGATGTTGTCTCTAGATCTGAAAACTAAATGATTAAGACTGTTTGCTTTTCAACATCTGAATGTGTAAAAAAAAATTATTTGTATACATAATAAAATAAAAAATACAATTCAAATAAAAATTTAATTATATATTAAAAAAGTATGTAATTTAATATAACAAAATTATTAGTATTTGATTGAGAAAAAATATTTATGTTTGTTAGTGATAGTGGAGATGGCTTATAATGGTGGTTGCGGGGACAATGATTGATGTTAGTGATTAATCATGTTGGTGGTGATAATTATGATGGTTGGTATTGTAGTGACTGTTATGATGGTGACGATTGATGGTGATGGTTGTTGTTGTAATGTGACGTTGCTTGATGTTAGTAGTTTAAGGTGTTGATTGTGTTGGCTGAAACATGAATGCATGATGATTGACGATGTGTTGATGCTAGTTGGAGATGTTATTTGTTGTGATGGTGGAGATGGTTGTTAGTAGAGATAAATTGTAGCGATAGTACTGGTTGAAGTGGTGGTAGAGACGGTGTTACTAGTGACAATAGTAGTGGTAGCCCAAGAATGTGTAGAGGTTGTGATGTATTAGTGGTAGTTAGTGGTGATGCTAGTTGTGATAGATGAGTTGGTTGGTAGTAGGGATTGATCGGTAGTGGTTCCTGATTATGGTGTTGTTGACAGTAGTGGTGGCGGTGAATATAATTAGAATAAAAGAGATAGTAGGTGTGGTAGCGGTATTTTTATCGATGATGGTTGTGATGGTGGAGGTGGTTGGTGGTGGATGGTGGTTGACAATGGTGATGGTGGCAGAGGTGGTTAGTGGTGGTGACTACTGATTATGAATAGAGTGGTGAATATTATCCAACACCAAAATATCCCTTCAGACCTATTAAGAGTTGGCTCTAGATCTGAATGATTAAGACCTATTCAGACCTATTAAGAGTTAAAATTTTAATAAAAAACAAATACACTTAATGATCTGAAGTCCAAACCATTCAGATTCAGACCTCCATTAAATGCAAACAAATGAGGCCTTAGTATGTATATGAAAATCCGAAAGCCATCATTTTATTTCTTTTAGATTTTAAGAATCTTTAGTCTATGCAATAAATAATCAAAAAATATTAAATTAGTACCAAATCATCTAAATACCTTGAGTTTTAAAAATATTATTAAGTGGTGAAATAAATAAATTAGAAAAACTTTGAAAAGTACCAAATAAAATAATTCAAACATTTACACACAACTACTTCATTGATGAGTAAAGTGCATAACATTACCAGATGAATTATTTTTCTTTAAGTTGTGTGATTAGCTGATATTTTTATCATGTGATGTAATAATTTTTATCGTATCAAATAAAGAATAAATTTAATTTTTATATTTTTTTTAAGAAAGACAAAATAAATATAAAATCTAAAGTACATAATTAAATTGTTCCTCAATGATAAATATATCATGTGTGTAAATTTTGTTAAAAAAATAGGATAAAATTTTAGTTAAATAATTTTGATAAGTTAAATAGATCTATTTATTATATATATAAAAAAGAAATTTTAATGACATGACATGTCAACTAGGGGAGAAGAAATGTTTTTGGAGTATCAAATATATTTTGAGGAAAATAGGGATAGTTGAGGGATATTTTTGTTCTAAAAGAAATAAAAGTAATATTTGTAGGTAATTTTCAAAGCATGAGTGACTATCCATAGAAACTACTCAAAAATAGGCTAATTTATAGATAAAAATAATTAAAGAGCTTATTGTTGATAAGTTTAAAGAATGAAATAAGTTCATAGATAGAACTAAATTTTAATTATAAAATGTGAAACATAAATTTATTTTAAAAATTAAGAAATTTATACTACTTATTTTAGATTTCTATATTAAAAGGATATCAGTGGACGCAAATAGTAAATCAAGTCGCAAGCTAATGAAAAAGTCACATGTTAATATAATTATATTATATAGCTGCCAATGCATGTATTATTCATTTATATCGAATTTATAATTTTAGTACTACAACTCATTAATAGATTCTCCGTCTTTTCGGTCAAATTCTCTAAAGAAAACTATTATTATTTTTTTAGATTTATGTCGCAGAAGACAGTGATCAAAGTATTGCATAAGTTTGGTTAGTGAGACGTCAATGACCCAATTCTGTCATAATAATCATCGAAGTCATATTGTTGAAGATGAATTTCAGCAACTACTTAGATAACTTAAGATCAAGGTTATAATTCAACATCTACATATTTTTAATGGCTAACAGTACTATAATATAATAACAATATACTCATACTTAGGAATCAGCTCAGAAGAAATGCCTTTGGCTAAAATCATAGTCGTATCAGAGTTCTAAATATGTCATTTTAAATCTAAAAATTTAGTAGTATTTATGATGAGAAATATCCTACTATTAAACAATCTATACACTTGAAATTTATAGAATAGTTTTTGGTTTAAAAAAATTATAAGTATTTATCATTTGATATTTTTGTTCAATTGATGCATCAACAAAAATAAAGGTTTGTCTTAATAAAGTTTAAAATAATTTTTTTATCTACTTATAGTATAGGTCGTCATATTCAAAATAATAATATCTTAATGATGAACAAATAATTGTGTACCACTAATAATAATTTAATATAATCAAGCAAACACAATAATACTTTATAAATTTTTTCTTAATATTAATCGCGCATCGTAAGGGGTTAATATTAGTTAAATTTTAATAAGATATAATTAATGTGGTGTTACATTAAACTGGGTAGTAGAAAATATACGATAAATTATTACTCTTAAATAAAATTATTATTATTTTTATTTTTTCTAAGTTTAGGCACAGACTTAGCATGACCAGCAATGACTAGTGTACGTTTATAATCACCAAATAAATTAAATCTTTATCATAGAAGAAAAGAAAATAGAAACAAACTTCACCAACCAAAGATTGCAAAGTAGGCTTTCAATTTCCACAGCCTCCAACAACTACTTCGCTTCTTCCGGTAACCTTACCAACCCTCATTTCACTATATTAAAGTATTTTTTCCATCACCCAAATGGAATCAAATCAAAATCCAGTTTGGAAATTGGATACACATTCCCCCATCAAATGGCTGCTGCTACTACTTCTTCCTCTTTACTGGGTTCATCAAGAACAGGTTCAAGACTCAACATTTCTGGACTTCATTCTGATTCACTCAACCCCACATCAATCTCTTTCTCTTCTAACCTCTCCGCTCTCTCTCTCAAGTAATTTTCTATTGCCCTTTTTGTTTTTGGGTTGTTAATTGCTATTATGTTAAAGAATCTTGAATTGTTAGCACAGTTTCTTGAGAATGTTTTAGTTGTGGCAAAAAAAATACTAGGTGATTTCTTTCTCACCTGTCCTAGCATTGGTGGACAGAATTACATATACCTGTTGCTGGTGGTAGGTGGCAGGTATATGTGGAATTAGTCGTGGTGCGTGCAAGTTGACCCGGACACAAGGATTGTTAAAAAAGAAAAAGAAGAATATTTTAGCTGTGGTTTGTATTTGATTGAAAACCAGAATGTTAAAGTTGGTGAATTAGTTTTTGTTTAGTTCGAGGAATCTTATTGATATGTGTTTTGGGCTTGAGAATGCTAGGATGGTGAAAGTTTCAATTCTTTTGCAGTAAAAGTTCCATCTTTTTGTTGTTTGGGGGGGGGGGGGGGGGGGAGGGGTTGGGGAATATTTCCCAATTATATGAATGTGTTAAGCATCTGATCTCCCCTATGCTAGAACTGATCCTTTGTTATCTCCATTAGATATGGAGAGTTATACTCCCTCCGTCCTGTCCCAATTTATATGATGTAGTTTGACTTGGTACGGAGTTTATGAAAGAAAGAAAGATTGTTGAACTTGTGGTCTAAAATAAGTTATAGATGTTTGTGTGACTATTAATCATTCCATTAAGAGTAAACTGACCATATTAAAGTTAAATTATTACTAAATAAATGTGTCATTTTTATTTGGGACTAACTAAAATGAAAAGTGAGTCATATAAATTGTGACAGATGGAGTAAGGATTAAGTATTGGGCTGTCTAGAATAACGCTAATATGGAGGTATATGATATGAGGGTTGGCCTTATATCATGTCTAGCGGAGAATACTTTGATCAGTCCCCTTATTACCCTTGTCTCTGTTTATGACTTTTTGATGTGGCCAACTTTTTTATAACCATGGTGTCTTGGCTAGCTTGACCGTACCTCGAATAACTCTATAGGGTACCTTCTACCTTCATCTAGTTTCAACATTGATGGATTACTTTGTTGTTCTAAACCAAGTACCAACAGTGAAAAGTTGTGAGCCTGCTACAAATTAAAGTTCAGACTTAGGAAGTCACAGTCAGAAAGATTATATACTTTGCACAAGTAAATATCATACTCGGGTTCAAAAGTTTTAATGTTGTTTTCATCTCCTTTTAAAAGAGTGTCCAATCCTAATTATGATCAACTGCAAAATGACGTCAATTGCTTCGGAGTTGGAGTCAATGGTCTTGACTTTTTGAGATAGATGAAGCTGACTACCATCGCTACTGCTGGGAGAAAAAAAGGTGTATAATAGGATTCCTGAGGAGACTTCACCCAGTAATTAACCATATTGCTAGAGGATCTCTTCCGACGTTGTTGAAAGATCTGTAGCTGGAGGTATAAATATGTGCAGTGTATATGAAGAAAAAAGAACGGTGATTTCATGAAAACAAGACTAGAAGGGCACTTCAAAATATTTGTGCAACACACCAGCATTTGCTGCAGGCTTGTAGCATTTAGGAATTAGGCTTGATGGAGAGAGTGTTAAAAATGAAATAAAGAATTGGAGAAGAAAGTTTTTATATTGTTATTGATTTTTATGTCGACCAACGTTAATTCTTTATGCTCTTTAAGGAGCTAGCTTGTATGAAATTAATAAGGAAAAAAAAGTACATGAAGTTCACGTGACAAAAGAAGGATTCTGCTAGAAAAGGAAGGAAACGTTAACAGTGGGATAATTTTGGTGAAGTTTGGGAACTTAAAGGATGTTGCTAGTTAAGTGGGATAGTATAAGAATATAATGAAAGTTCGGTTGAAATAACAGGGATGATTCTGATCAAAAACTCTCATAGTAATTGAAACTCTATGTAAATCATGGGCCACAAAACTAACTAATGTCAAGATAATGCTGCAGCAAGAGCCACTGCTCTAGAATCTTAAGCATAATCATTTTTCGATAAAGAATCTTAAGCATAATCATTTTCTGATAAAGAACCTCAAGTATAATCCTTTTTTGGTAAAGAATCTTAAGTATAATCACTTTTTGATAAAGAATTGCAAGTATAACCATCATTAAATGATGGTGATCATATGTGTAATTTTACATCTTTCTTCTCATTTATCAGGGGTGACGAGCCTTCTCCTTTCCTTTTGTTCTCTCTCTATTGTTTTTCTAACCTATTATTGTTTTTCTAACCTATCATGGTAATTTTTTTTTCTTTTTGACCTTTATCTTTAGCTACCCCTGGTTGCTGGTTCTGGTTATAATATGTTTCCAATTGCAAATTGCAAAGACAGTGTCTCCCCTGTCAATTTTGGTATAGTATCATATTTTCATTCTAAGCCATCCCAAGAAGGTTAAACTCTTAACAATAGGTGACAGAAGTAGTGATTTTGAAATGTTTGAATGATCATGTGAATGCTATTTGCTACTTTTAGTATTTGAACTTTATTATTACCAGTCAAGAAAAGAAAGATGAAAAGGAAAGAAAGAGAGCTTGAAGAGATATCTTTCCACTGTTTTATCCTATACCTGACAAAGACATAAAAACATAAACTTTCTTATATTTGCAGTTCTCTAATAACATCTCATAGGTAATGTGTCATTGGACCATGATAAGCATTCAGTAAGAAATACTCCACCTAGATGTTTTTGCTGAGTCAGTATATTTGTTTATATATGTATGTGACAGATCTTCAGGGTCAAAGGGACAACTATACTCACGTGGAAAAGGTTCAGTTGTCATAACACAGAGTATGGACAGAGTTGAGGTGGATATCTCGCTCAGCCCCAGGGTGAATTCAGTAAAGCCGTCAAAAACGGTTGCTATAACTGATCAGGCAACTGCTCTTGTGCAAGCTGGTGTACCTGTTATTAGATTAGCAGCTGGTGAACCTGATTTTGATACTCCAGCCCCAATAGCAGAGGTAGTATTCTGTAATCATGGAACCTGATCTACACCTATTGTGATGAAATCAATGTTCTATTCTTTTCTCTATTTACTAAATTAGTCTTATTTCTTCAGGCTGGGAAAAATGCAATTCGTGAAGGTCATACCAGGTATACACCAAATGCAGGTACAATGGAACTTCGGTCGGCTATTTGTCGTAAATTAAAAGGTACTAATTTCTCTAGCTGATGTTCATTACAGAGGTTTTTGTTTCTATTTGCTTTTCTGATCTAGTTTCTCGATGTAGAGGAGAACGGGCTATTGTATACTCCTGACCAGATTGTGGTAAGCAATGGGGCAAAACAAAGTATTGTTCAGGCAGTGCTTGCAGTTTGTTCCCCAGGGGATGAGGTAATTCTAAACATCCAAAGTCTATTAACTTTTCACATAATAATCATTTCCATGTCGAGTTGTATGGACTGCTTACACTTTACTCTCCCTAGACCCCACTTTGTGGGAATACACTGGGTATGTTGTTGTTGTTGCATGTTTAATTGTAATTACGGGCAAAGTTGCGCGGACTCGGGTGCGGGTATCTGACACAAATGCGGATCCGAGGGTCGGATTCGACAAAAATCTAAATTTTAAGATTCGAGGGCATGGATCCAAGTTGCTAGGATTTGGCTAAAACAATTTAAAGTTAAGCTATAAAGATATTCAAAATTTTGCCCCAGATACTTTTTTTTACTTTGCTAGCTCCTTGACCTTAGTATGAAGATTGTAATTGAGCTACTATTTTACTTTTGCTTCTACTCTTCTGTAACTAATTGCATGATGCCAACAATGAAATCCTTTACTTCATCAAAATGATATGCTAAATTTTGAGAGATATTCTGTGGACAATACATGTATGTTGTAGAATTCAATATTTCGTTCTCCCAGATGGGTGTTTAAAAAACATAAATTAATTGTCAAAAAAGCAACATGCTAATAATTAATTTAGAAATTATCCCTCTTTTCAGGAAAGAGTCCGTACAACTTAGATTACGGGTCTTCCCACAATTTAACTTCGGTGTTGAATGACTTAAAAAGTTGATCTGTTTGATTATCTAAGCAACTCTCTTTTTCTTTTGACTGCTGCGCTCATGGTTTGGATGCAAAATTTTAACTCAAAGAGTTATTTTGTTTTTCGTAAAGGATGTGCCAGCATATTTCACGTTTTCTCTATTGTTTAATCTCTTGGTAGAAAAAATACTATAGCTGGTATAGTAGTGATGGGAAATATACTGTTAGAATCATTACTTAAATTAGTTTGCATCCCCTTGAAAAGAGAACTTTCATTTTGGTGAAGAGTCTTTTACGTCTTCCCTCCATCTTAAAGAATATCAGATGCAGAAGATAAGGTTGGATACTCTCTAGTTTTTCCACTCGAATATGGATGCTAAGCAGTGGAAGTTTACAATAGAATTCGCTCGATCAGTATTGCCATAATGACAGTAAATATAATGAGATTATTTGTTAGTTCCGAGATAAAAGAATACTTCTTGCTAAAGTTTGTCAGTTTATTAACCCACATACATGGCACAGGTTCTTATTCCAGCTCCTTATTGGGTGAGTTACCCTGAAATGGCAAGGATGGCAGATGCAACACCTGTGATTCTTCCGACCAGCATATCTGAAGATTTTCTATTAGATCCGAAGCTTCTTGAATCTAAACTGAGTGAAAAGTCACGACTTCTGATTCTTTGTTCTCCGTCCAACCCAACAGGGTCTGTTTACCCTCGGAAATTGCTTGAGGAGATTGCTGAGATTGTGGCTAGGCATCCTAGGCTTCTTGTAGGTTCATCATATCTAACTCGTCTATAAAATGAATGTGATCCCAATCTGTTCTCTGAATATTAACTACCCCCTTCCTGCCCAAAAAAATATTTTCTGGTCTGCAGGTGATATCGGATGAAATTTATGAACACATTATTTATGCCCCAGCAACTCATACTAGCTTTGCATCATTGCCTGGTATGTGGGATAGGACTCTCACTGTAAATGGTTTCTCTAAGGTAATACTGCTTTATTGTATGGACATTATAATTCCTTTGTTCTCCCTTGCGTTTCTTGAATTCCTTGGCAATGACTATTTCTTTTACAAATATGCATTCTTGTAGGCATTTGCAATGACTGGTTGGAGACTTGGCTATATTGCTGGTCCTAAACATTTTGTTTCTGCATGTAATAAGCTCCAGAGCCAGGTAATATCTTTATTCTTTAACGAGTACATTGACTTAAATGAATGTTGTATTTTTTTTTGGGGGGGTGGGGGGGTGGGGGGTGTAAATTGGACAATATGTTCATATTACCCTTATATATAAGGGAGAATCTCAAATTTTGGTAGTCCTCACAAGGGCATTTTAGGTATTTTACTTCCTTGGCTAAGTGAATTAAGAGAGTACACATGACAATTGATGGTGTTCTTTTGTTAAATATTTTCATTTTTACCCTTATTCATTTTGTTAAGGTCATTCCAACTTGTGTGTTTGTAATTGGTTTCTTTTTATCACTTAATAAATTATCTTTTGATTAAAATTTCCGTCATTTTAAATTAATAATAATCACTTTTGCTCAAAAAAATTATTCAAAAATAGTAGTAATAATTTCCAACTACACCCTTATAGTACATATTGTTCTATTCTTTAAAAATATATATAATAAATAGGATAATTTAATCAATAATAAATAGTACATTGCCTTTATTATTTTTTTTAGAGGACATGGAAAAAGATAAATCAATAATTAAAATTGGGTGAATAAAATATTTTTTAAAGGGCGCGTAAAAAAATAAACACAACAAGTAAACGGACCGAATGAAACACTTTATTAATTTAATTTAATTATTATTTAATATTCTTATAGATGACTATTAAGTTAGATTATGTAAATCTTCTAAATTAAGGTTGTAACCGTTGTTTTATATACTTGAAGTTATTGAAATATTTTATTGTATTAGATTGAAAAAAAAAATTGCAAACACTCTTGTCACATGAAATTATAAGTGAAATAAAATAATAAATATCAAACAAATTTATTTCTATCTATAACCGAGAAATTACATACCCACAAACTCATTAAAATATCAATATTTTCTATTTTTGATCACCATTGAATTGCCATTATTAAAATATCATGATGTTATTTTATAAAATACTAAATTACTTGTGGCCTTTTGATATATTCTATTCTCCAATAATATTTTCTTCTGCACAAATAATTTGTTTTTTTAAATTATCCAATTTTGTGATTAAGAACTTTAATAATTATAAAACTTATCAATAAAATATATTTAATACGTTGGTCATTAGATTATGTTAATTATAAAGCAAAAAATATAATATAAATTATATTTTTTGAATTTAAATTATTATTTTTTATATCATGAGTGTGGGCCCGGGCCTCACGAAACTAGTTACTTGATATGCATCATTACAAGGAAGTAGCAAAGTCTTGCATCTGCTGTTAGAGTTTGGGGAAGGGGTGGTACCATAGGTGCTATTGTTGGAAAATTTGTTATATGAACACACAATACGAAAAAGAACACAAAGATGAAGGCTTAATAATTCTAACAACGAACACAGATTAAAGGCTTGAAACACGTGTGGAACACTTTCCTAAAAACAATATTTGCTTTCTTTCCTCTGTGAGATTGCTTTGGATTATACACAAGTAGTTTTAGTGAATATGACAAGCCTATTGCATTCTACACTAAGCAGATAATGAAGAAATTTTTCTGGAAAGCAATAAGTCAGGCCTTGATCTTTTGGAGAGGAAAAAA
>NC_061122.1:65716067-65876805 GCF_002878395.1 Capsicum annuum | reverse complement strand
AATGTATCTTTCGATTTGAACCATACCTTAGTATAATGCCACAAGACACAATCGAAATTCCACATAGCATAATAACTTTGAACGTGTTATTCCTTGTGATTACATCGGTGACACTACATGCATAAACATTTCATTCCTGCTTTCCACTCAACATGCTTAGCACTTTTATGGCCATGCGTTATCCATATTTTATGAACATTTATGAGAACAATTCCAACTCTCAATCGAAGCGACACCACTTCTATATTAATATAGGTGAAGTTCTTTGCCATATTTGAGACACTCGTTTCTTGAACTGAACCTTATTAAGAGTATTAGATGTCAACCCTCCAATCTATGACAACTAGTACTAGTATATCTCTTAAGTACCGAAACATCCACGTATCAACAACTTGTTGTTACCCTTTGAACCCATAACTATTCATTTCATAGTGCCAGGTAGGCTTGCCATTATTGGTGGACCTAATTAAGAAGTTTTAATATAATCAAACTTGAAGTTTTATTCAGTAACTTCCTTTTAATAAGTTTTGTAAATAGATTAGTCAAATTAATTTGACTCCACCATTGTAATAGAAGTCATTCCATCTGGAATTAGCTTTCCCACATAATCATGTCAAGAACTTATGCGTTCTTGACTTCTCATTATATAATCTTTATATGCTCGAGCTAGAGCGGCTTGGCTATCACAAAATAGAGTTCATATTTAGCAAAGCCAATGGATTTTCTTAAAATCCCTCAACAACTCGACCTTTTTGCTTGCTTCTACTAATGCAAGTATATTTCTTGGTTTTAAGAGGAGGATTAATATTGCGTATGTTCGGGAGACTAAGTGGGTAGGGTCTAAGGCTAGGGATGTGGATGGGTACAAGCTGTGGTACTCAGGGAGTGAGAGGCGTAGGAATGGAGTAGGCATCCTAGTTGATGAGGAGCTTAGAGGGCAGGTGGTGGAGGTTAAAAGGGTCACCGATAGGTTGATGACGATTAAGTTGGTCATTGGGGGGTTTACGCTGAAGAGGAGGTGAAAACGAGTTTTTGAGAGGCTTTGGACGAGGTGGTGAGAAGTGTGCCTAGCTCTGAGAAGATTGTCATAGCAGGGGACTTCAATGGGCATATTGGGGTTTTACCGGGAGGCTATAATGATGTGCATAAAGGTTTTGGTTTCGGAGATAGGAATGGAGAGAGAGCTGCTCTGTTGGATTTTGTGAGGGCTTTTGGGTTGGTGGTAGTGAGTTCGAGCTTTCCGAAGGAGGATCACCTGATTACCTTCCGAAGCACGATAGCCAAGACTCAGATTGACTTTTTGCCCCTTTGGAAGGGTGATAGGGCTTTATGTAAGGATTGTAAAGTCATTCCGAGTGAGCATCTTTCGATCCAACACAGGCTTTTGGTGATGGACTTGGTTATCAAGAAGAGCAAGAAGAGGAGGGCCGGGGAGGGTCGACCCAGAATTAAGTTGGGTGGCTTGACGCCAGTTAGTACGCTGGAGATAGGGGAGAAGGTGGCGGGAATGAGGGTGTGGGAGTGTAGGGGAGACGTGGATGATATGTGGGATAGGGCCGCCAGCTGCATCAAGGAGACTGCTGGAAAGGTGTTGGGTATTTTGAGGGGCCGAGCAAGACAACATCAGGGGGACTGGTGGTGGAATGAAGAAGTTAAGATGAAAGTAGAGATTAAGAAGGGGGCGTATGTTAAGTTGATTAAGAGTAAAGATGAAGAAGAGAAGCGGGTGATTAGGGAGGATTACAAATTAGCTAGGAAGGAGGCTAAGTTTGTAGTTACGGCTTCTAAGACAACAAAGTTTGAGAGCTTGTATGCGGGGTTAGAGGAGAGAGGCGGGGAAAAAAGGTTGTATAGGCTTGCTAAGGTTAAGGAGCGGAAGAGTCGTGACCTCGATCAAGTGAAGTGCATTAAGGGGGAGGATGGTAGAGTACTGGTGGAGGATGTTCACATTAAGAAAAGATGGCAGGAGTATTTTCAAAGACTCTTGAACGATGAGGGGGACAGAGGCATTGAGTTATGGGAACTGGGGCACTCAGAGGAGTGCCGTGATTTCAGTTACTGTAGACGCTTTTAGGTTGAGGAAGTCAGAAAGGCTATTCGCAGGATGCAGAGGGGAAGGGTGATGGGGCCTAACGAGATTTCAGTGGATTTTTGGAAGTATACTGGTGGGGCAGGTTTAAGGTGGTTGACTGATTTGTTTAACGCATTTTCAAGACTGCGAAAATGCCTGAGGCTTGGAGATGGAGTACGACATTCCTTTATATGAAAACAAGGGTGACATTCAGAGTTGCAATAACTACAGGGGTATTAAGTTGTTGAGTCACACTATGAAGATTTGGGAGAGGGTGGTTGAGCTGAGGTTGAGGAGGATCGTGTCTATTTCGGAAAATCAGTTTGGATTTATGTCCGGTCGTTCGACAACAGAGGCAATTCACCTAGTGAGGAGATTGGTGGAGCAGTATAGGGAAAGGAAGAGGGACTTACACATGGTGTTCATCGACCTGGAGAAGGCGTATGACAAAGTCTCTAGGGAGTTTCTTTGGAGATGCTTGGAGGTGAAGGGGTCCCGGTGGTGTACATCAAATCTATTAAGGACATGTATGATGGAGTGAAGACTCGGGTGAGGACGGCAGGATGGGACTCAGAGCATTTTTCGATCGAGACAGGGTTGCATCAGGGATCAACTCTTAGTCCGTTCTTTTTGCGTTGGTGATGGATGTGTTGACGCGGAGTATTCAAGGTGAGGTGCCTTGGTGTATGTTATCTGCGGATGATGTAGTTCTAATTGATGAGACGCAGTGGGGGTGTGAATGATAAATTGGAGGTTTGGAGGCAAACCCTTGAATCTAAAGGGTTCAGGTTGAGTAGATCCAAGAGGAAGTATATGGAATGCAAGTTTAATGACTTGAGGCATGAGGACGAGGTGGTAGTGAGTTTGGATTCTCTGGTTGTTTTTAAGGGAGATAGTTTTAAGTATCTTGGGTCTATGATTCAGGGGAATGAAGAGATTGACGAGGATGTCTCTAAACGTATTGGGGCAGGTTGCATGAAGTGGAGGTTCGCCTCGGGAGTGTTATGTGATAAGAAGGTGACCCCAAGCTTAAAGGCAAATTCTACAGAGTGGTAGTCCGTCCGGCCATGTTGTATGGAGCAGAGTGTTGGCCAGTCAAGAACTCCCACATTCAAAAATTGAAGGTGGTGGAAATGAGAATGTTGCGTTGGATGTGTGGACTTACTAGAGGGGATAGAGTTAGGAATGAGATTATTCGGGAGAAGGTGGGAGTGACTTCGGTGGAAAACAAGATGCGGGAAGTGAGGTTGAGATGATTTGGGCATGTGATGGGGGGCACGGATGCCCTAGTTCGTAGGTGTGAGAGGCTAGCTTTGGATGGTTTCAGGGGAGGTAGAGATAGGCTGAAGAAATACTGGAGGGAGGTGATTAGACATGACATGGCGCAGTTACAGCTTACTGAGGACATGACCCTAAATAGGAAGGTGTGGAGGTGGCGGATAAAGGTAGAAGGCTAGTGTGTGTGGGTGAGTCGTAGCAAGTAGTTAGGAGAGTTTTTGTGTAGCTGGGTTAGTAATCCTAGGATTGTGTCCATAGGTAGGGGCAGCCTAAGTTGCTCGGACTCGGGTGCGGGTGTCCGATACGGGTACGGATCTAGAGGTCGGATCCTTCGCGGTCTCAATTTAAAGCTTCGGGGATATGGATCTAGGGATGGATATGGGTGCGGGGATTCGGCAAAAAATAATTTAAATATCTAAAAATAGAGTTATAAAACATAAATTATGAGATATTATATGAAGAACTTGAGGAAAAAATGTTGTTCAAGAAGAAAATCTTGGAAGGAGATAAAAAGAAAAGCAATAACATAGAAATTTCTATATACAAGGTATTCCGTTTTCTTCAATTTCACCTTAGCTTTTGTTTTGATTACTAAATTTCTTAAATCTGTCCGGACTTTTCCAGTCAATTTTGGTCAAGGTACCCAAAATTGGTTGATCAGATCGGGTACGAATCCCACACCCACACCCATACCCACACCCATGTCGTGTCGACACGGGTGCGACACCAAAAGTGAAGAGTTCAAGTAATTAGAGGGCAGCTAGTTAGGATAGTTTGGGTGTGTTGGGTGTCTTTGGTCTGTGAGTGTATGGTACTACTGTGTGGGTGTCTTATTTCTTATTTTCTCTTATTTCTTATTTCTCTTATTTCTATTTTTATTATTTCTTATTTCTATTATGCCATTCATCTTGTTTCATGTTTCTGTACGATCTTGTTTACTAGTCTTTATCTTGAGCCGGGGGTCTATCAGAATCCTTTCTACTTCTTCGATGGTAGCGGTATGGCCTGCGTACATTTTACCCTCCCCAGACCCCACTTTGTGGGAATACACTGAGTTTTTTGTTGTTGTTGTTGACTTTCTTAATGTAATGAGGTTAACTCAACAAATAACCCCCTCTAGTTTGTTTATTCTTGATGTCCAACATAGTACCAATTTGTCCAAGATCCTTTAAAATTTGAAAAGTAAAAAACCTTCTCGTTTCTATTATGGTCTTTATAACATTTTTATAATCAGCATATCGACAAACTATCATACAACATCACATAGATAGCAAGAATTTAAGTAGGCTTTTGGCCATGAAAACTAAAATTTTTTGGAGTTGGAATTGGAATTGAAGTTGAAGTTGAAGTTGAAGCTGTAGTTCGAGATGTGTTTGGCCATGTCCTTTTGAATTTTTTTAGACTTTTGGAAAGACTTTTTTAAATATAATTTTATGCCCCTAATTTTCAAAAACTGTCAAAACCACCCAACTTAACTAATTTACCTGCAAGATGCAACCAAATATGAGAGGACACAATAATGTTGCCTTTGTTGTTGGTGTTGCATACAGAGTCGCAAGAATGGATGGATTAAGGTTCCATTGTATCATGATGAGATTTTGAGGAAGAAGAAAAAAATTGAAGTTGCCCTCAATTTTGAGGGCTTTTATCGATGGAAGTAGGAAGACGTGGCCAATGTGGTGGTTAGGCATTTAATTCCAGTTGTTGGATGAAATTAATAGGGTGTTTTTGTAAAAATAAAAAAAATGGGGTCATTTGTAACAATAAATAAAATTAAAATTGAAGTTGGAAAAAAGTGAAAATAACTTGTTTTCACTTTTCCAAAAACAATTTGGAATTGGATTTGAAGTTCTCATGGCCAAACACCCTAATTTTCACTAAAGTGAAATAATTTTGTTGAAAAAAGTGAAATTCTTATGGCCAAACAGGTCCTAAATTTAAGCATGCTATCTCAAATTTATGTTCTTCAAATATATATTAGACACATGTTCATTCTAATGATGCCTTTTAATCACATGCCAAACACCCCCCACACTTTAAAGATATCAAGTGTCTTTTCGTATCACATATATAGAAAACTGAATTCACTAAATCATTTTCTCTAGATCGCGGATTCACTTATAACAACTTTCAGGTGTAGACACGTACTTGTAAACAATGTAATATTTCATATTATTGTACAACATGAAAATAAACTTAACATATGATCTTTATGCAAGAACAACGAATCCACAATGATCACATAAGAAAATATTATTCGTAAAATTATCAAGCCTTTGAAGATCATCACAAGTAAAGCATCTACCCTAACATTCATGAAAATAAATCCACAAAATCACAAAGGATAGAAATTTATAAATAAATAATAATTAGGGTTAAAGAAATAGAACCCTAATTTTGTCACTTTCTTCGTTCAAGTATCACTGCTTTGATATTCTCCTTCGACCACAATTTCCATTTTTTTAATTCATCATGAATATCACGTATTTTTCGTTTCACATAAAAGCTTGATAACCACAACACTGGTATCATGAGGGAAATCTTCTTCAACTTCCTCCATTTCTCGCGTACAACACGTACTATGACAACCAAAAAGAGTAATCTCAAATTTGAGTCCTTTAACAGCTTTTCCCAGCTAAAGCGTGATATTAAAAGTGTGATATTAAAATTACCAGTAAACCCATTTACCAATTTACTTAATTCATGCTCCCTTCTGTATCAAGTGAACCTTCAATATCAACAACCAGTGAACACTACCACCACTTAGTCCATATGCCCTTTTTAATGACACAATGATCAGCCCAGTCTCCAACTGAAACATACTAGTGTCCTTCAATCAAAATCGTGGATATAAAGCAAATCCACAACCACTGTTTGATACTCTTTTTTTGTGCAGTCTTCATATTCACTCTTTTGATAAAACAGATTGTTGGAAAATATGTAACATGAACACATAATATGAAAAAAAAACACAAAGATGAAGGCTTAATAATCCGAACAATGAACACATAATTAAAGGCTTGAAACATGCGCGAAATGTTTTCCTAAAACCGATATTTGCTCTCTTTACTCTGCTAGACTGCTATGGGTTTAT
This sequence comes from Capsicum annuum, assembly GCF_002878395.1. Classification (NCBI taxonomy): domain Eukaryota; kingdom Viridiplantae; phylum Streptophyta; class Magnoliopsida; order Solanales; family Solanaceae; genus Capsicum; species Capsicum annuum. The sequence continues at coordinate 65,870,362 of NC_061122.1, read as the reverse complement.
ATGCAAATAGTTTTAATAGATATAACAAGCCTATTGAATTCTACACTAAGCAAATAGAGTAGAAATTCTTCTGAAAAGCAAGAAAGCAAGAAGTCTGGACTTGATCTTTTGGAGAAGAAGAAAAACTTTGGGGAAGGCTTGTAAAAGATACGTTGTAACTTATAAAATTATGATTGAGATTTGCAGAGTTGGATTTAAATAACATTGGTGGTACCAAAGGATGAAAGGACACTACGTTTCACTAAAAGACACATTTTCATAAAAGACATAACCTTTCACCAAAAAGACACTTTTTCATAAATGACTTTTATTAATCTAGTTTAATTTCAATAAAATATCCAACAGCTATGGTACTTATTACAATTAACCAATTTAGAAGATGGCCTTTTTAGCTTTGACAAAGAGAGTTCCTGCTTTGCCTCCTAATTTTCTCAAAACAAACAACGATGAAACTCTCCCGTGCACAAAAGAGTAGGGCCAAAAATATGCGAAACTCTTGTTAACAATTCAACAGGTCTGGAAACTGAATTTCATCGTTGGATTTAGTTTAAGATGATTACAAAACCAGTTTTCATCCGACCATACTTATTGGAGTGTGGCTAATGTATGCATTGGCGTACTTCCCTTGAATGTGGCCTTTTATTTAACCTATTCAATATAGACCCATGGAAAATAGTAAAAGACGTGTTTTACTATCTAAAAACACTCTTTCATATTATCCAGTGTGTCTTTCCTCCTATGTGAGAGTTCACTTCTAAATCTATTTCTCTGCTGTTGCAGTTCACATCAGGTGCAAGTAGCATCTCCCAAAAAGCAGCTGTGGCTGCTTTGGGACTGGGCTATGCTGGTGGAGAAGCAGTTGCAAAGATGGTAAAAGCATTCCGTGAGCGGCGAGATTTCCTTGTCAGGAGCTTTGGCGAAATAGATGGTGTCAAAATTTCAGAGCCTCGGGTAACAGTCCATTTATATGAATTATGAGTGTATTTAATAGTAAAGTTTCTTAATGGAGGACTTAAAAGTAGAGAAAAAGGATTTTGTGCATCTATTAGTGATAAAACATCTTACCTTTTTCCTTTTTGCACTCTTACCTAACCTTGACATATTGAGCCCAAACTTTATGTTTTCTTTTGCAGGGAGCATTTTATCTATTTATTGATTTAAGCTCTTATTACGGAGTAGTGGTTGATGGATTTGGCACCATCAGCAACTCAGAATCTCTTTGCCGATATTTGCTGGATAGAGCTCAAGTAAGATTCATGTTTTTTTGAACTTTAAAAAGCATAATTGCAAGATGACAGATGTGCAACATGTTTAGTTACCTATAGGTCCGAAGTTGCTTGCACTAAAAACAATTTCTAGGATACACTCTCTTGCCATTTTTTTCAGAAAATACGGATACTGCAGCTTCCAAACAACTCTTGATACTGACCGTGTAAGTGTGTTATCTAATTGAGCATCTAATCTAGGGATTCTGCAGAAAAGGTTTCCACCTCAACTATGCCATTCTTGACTGGCCAGGCATAGATAATCTGGTCAAAATCTAGAAAGACAATCCTAGAAAAATCAGACAGTTCGTCGTGGTTTGGTGATGTGCATTACCTTAGGATGCTCCTTGCCAGGTGTAGAAGTACGGGTGGTGCAAGGGGGTTCTGAACCCCCTACGTCAGAAAATTACACCTTATATACAAGTTCAATTTGTTTATTTATGCATAAATGTCAAAAGTTTTGAATCCCCTTGACACAATATGAACTTCAGCTCAGCAGCCAAAGGTCTTAATGTTTAAGCTCATTGTTACGGGTTCGATTATCACTAGGGACATTCTTTTTATTTTTTTTGAATCCCTTGTCAAAAGTTCTGGCTTTGCCCCTGCTCATTTCTTTTCTCCATGATCTAATGCACGTGCCTCTCTCTTACCTTAAACAGGTTGCGCTTGTTCCTGGGGATGCATTTGGGGATGACACATGTATCCGTATCTCCTATGCAGCATCACTCTCGACCTTGCAGGCAGCTGTGGAGAGAATCAAGAAAGCATTGGTTTCTCTCAGACCTCCTGTCTCTGTTTAAAACATATATCAGTGTAGCGATTCCTGATTTGGGTGCTGCTACAGCCTGCAGCCAAAGATTGTAATTAGTTTGTAGTCTGATCCTCCATTCTCTCATTATATGTATTCTTAAGTGCATTACTGACAATTATTTCTCCTGGGTCTTCGGAAAATTCCTCTGTACTGAAGTTAATTTGTGTGCAATTTCTTGGTTGATGATTGAAAATGAAAATGAAAATAAGTGAGTGACGCTCATCTCCAAAATTATGAGTCACTGATATAGAATTAGTCAATTGTTTGCCCCTTTAACTGTTGACTATGCTCTTTGTCAGAGGTTGGAAAATGTCCTAGCCCCTAAGTTTGTAAGGCATAATACATAAATGGCCTATAATATTGCCTTAGTTGACAATATTAGGGGTATTAAATGGGCGTGTTGGGTTGAGATTGCAAATACTAAATGGGTTAAATTGAGATTGCAAATACTAAATGGGTTAAATTGAATATCGGTTTGGTCAATGACTTGTTCAAATTCACTTTGGGTTGAAATGAGTAACAATTGAGTTGGGTCTTGACTTGCTCAATTTGATCCGCTTAATCTAAAACTATAAACATATTAATATTTAAAAAAATTACATAGAGTAGCATACCTAATACTTAAATTATAAAAAATAGCAGAACTTTAATAAAATTACACTGTGTAGTAACAATAACATTATTTTAAAAGTGGTTTACTTTTACTGCTTTAGAGAAGCTACATCTCCCTTTCACACTTTTCTCATTCTCTTTCCTTTATTTTATTTTTAGTTTGTCCTTTATTCATCCCATTATCAGATTACTCTTTTCCCTTTATTCATTCCATTATTCACTCCATTATCAGATTGCTTTCTCACCTTTATAGCATGATTTGATAAGGATATTATTCCTCTTTCTCAGGTAACTAATTAATCCAGTTATTGCATATTTTTAGTTTCTCTTTTTTTTTTCTTACTGTAATCTATTAGCAACTCCGACTTTAAGATTTTTATGCTTTAATGGCTGAACACACATCAAAATCACGAACAAATAGGGGTATAACACCTATTAATTTATTGTCTAATTTTTTAATCTTGGATTAACTTAGGAAGTAGTTAAAGTTGTTTCTAATCCTATACAGTCGAAAAAAATTTGTGAGTACGAAGGAGCTTAGATCCAAGTTTCATAACAACCTAGTGAAGATGGCTGATGTTTAAAAAAAAATTGTTGAAAAAAATTTCTTCTCCAAAAGACAAAAAAATAAAAAAATATGAGAAGAAAAGAAAAGCAAAAGAAATTGCAGAGTCAAGCAATGGTGATGATGATGTTGAGAATTCTTCTGCTAATGTAACTGAAGAAGACATGGAGGAAGAGGTATTTTTCGTAAAGCTTTTATCAATTTTGGGGTAATATGTATTTTTCATGAAGTTAATATGTATTTACTGCTCATTGATATGTATTTAGGGATTTCAGTAAAATTGATCTGTTAAGATGATAGGCTAAATATACAATTTGTGTTAACATGTATTTATTTGTATTTTTTGTGAAACTGCTATGTTTATTTGTATTTTGTATGTTAGATAAATTTGCTAAGTTGCATGTATGAAAAATAAATTAATCTTTGAACTATTCCTAAAAAGGCATTTGGTTATATGTATTTTTTTTTTTTTATATATATTTTCTGTGGAATGTACATGATAACATATGCAGAGTGTCTTTCTTAAGGTCAACGCTTTCTTTCGATTGTGTTCAATCCCAACATACTTCGTACAAGATATACTTCTCTATTGTGGGACTATGGTATGAGAAAACAAGAAGCAAAAACTCAAAGTGACGACAAAGTACAATTGAGGCTTGTTAGGGAAAGTAAGATAACAAGTGTCACAAAAGTACTTGAAGTCTAATGGTTGATGATTTTATTACATTGTATAGTGACAAGATTTTACTGGATGTCAATATAAATTTTAGAAAGTTATTTTATGTTTTGAAGTGTATCACAGTTACTAATTTTGAAGTGAATAAAAGTTATTCACTTTAGTCTTTTATGTTGAATATGTTTTTAATAAGTTCATAGTATGTGTTTTCTTCCAGTGTTCAGTATGATTTATACAATGTTCAGATTAAACTTCAAAATACATATGCACTGTGCAGATTTGTAATATATACATATTCAATTTTCAGATAAAACTAAAAAATACATATGCTGTTAACAACACATGTATTTTACTCTTTGTTCATTTGATTTCAAATACATATTTTGCTTTATATATCTATTTTACTATATTCTCATATAATATCGAATTCATAATCTTCTTCGTATATGTATTTTACTACGTGTTAATAAACTATACAACTAAATACATTTAGCTAAATTCATAAATACATTTAGCCAACTACATTTAGCTAAAATACATATTCCCGAAATATATATATTTTCACGGCAAGAACATATGTATTTTTCTTTCAAATTTGAATACGTTTGCTGCTCAAATCCACATTAATGTGACATGCCAAAAGATTGTGTAGTTCATTGTATGATGTTGTCGTTCTCAACAATATTACTTCAATAATGTATTCTTCATAGTTTTTTTTCATACGTCCATCTTTCAAAGTGATTCACTAGAACTGGGATGCTTGCCATTGCTAACTTATTTCACCAAAAATACAAAAAATACATATATGTAAGCTGGCAATAGTTACAATATACAATTACCCAAAACAATTCAAATAGAATTATACAGTTATAAACCTAAATAATATATACTTACACAATAAAAAACACCAACCAAAAATACAATTACAAAATATTTGTTAAACTTAAAATACAAACACAATCAAATTTTCCAGCCCGTTAGTCCTAAAATCAAAGCAACAAGCTCCATAATCGAACACATTCAAAACATCTATAAACAAACTTTTCAGAAATACAAATATACTCTCAAATTTCGAGAATCAAAACTCTAATAAATTTGAATTTGATTAGCTTGAAAACTGATTTCAATCACTATTTTGTTCTATCAGTTCAATTTAATGTTGCATTACTTTTTACTCGAAATTCATTTACAAATTGTTCAAAAACAAATTAACGACACAAAAAAATTGAACGATGCATCAATAATGGATCAATTTTTTTTTTGAACGAAATAACTTTAACGATTTGAAAAAAGTTTAATAACGATTTTGAATTTGCAGAAGTCTATATGAGAAAAAAATACTATGATAAAATACCTTCAACAACATTGATCGTTGAATTTGCAATCGATGGTTGAATTCAAACAAATTGTCCCAAAAAAGCTACAGTTAAATTTGATTCAATAAAATTAATGGTTCGATTAGAAGAAACTGATTGTTGAATTTGAATAAACTGAACATAAGAAGATACACTTGTATTTGATTCAACAACAATAATGAATGAAATTCAATCTGATTGTTCAATTTGAAGAAATTAAAAAGAAAAATCTTCAATAGATTTTGATTTTGATTTTTTTTTTGCATGAACACGTTATTGTGAAATTGAAATTTGAATGTTGATTGCTGTTAATAACAAGTAACGAAAATCACGTGATTTAAGAGGTTTAAATGGAAAAGAAATTTGCACATTTAATTCAAAGGTAATTATACCATATTTACCTCAACAGATTTCAGTTAAATATGGACAGTAAATTGATTTGTATTTGTATTTTTATAGTAACAGTTTGTTAAAATACAAAATACAAGTTGCTACTTTCAGTAATTATGAAAGTGTTGCTATAAATCTAATAATTATGGTTTTAAGTATGCTATTGGTGAATTTTGCCCTTAATATTTACCCCTTGTAAACGCAACTCAAGAAGACAAATTTGAATGAGGTTGGAAAGTTGGGTGGGTGGGTAGAGAGTGAGGATGGGATAAGAATTTTTTTTTAAAATAAAAAATTATTTTTTGGGGAGAGGTGTGAGATAGGAGGTCGGGAGATAGGATGGGGTTGAGGTAATTTTTTTTCTTTTTCAAAAATAAAATTTTGGAAAAAGGGTATGCCATGGGGGTGAGGTAAGATTTTTTCTTTTAAAAATATAAATACTTTATTTTTAAAAATTAGGAGCGGTATGGGGGTATGGAGTGTGGGGAGTAGGGAAGGGATGTGGTTGAAGTAAAAGTTTTTCTTTTAAAAAAAAGAGATGGGGTTTTGTCATATAGGGGGTGTAGGGGGTAGGGGGAGATGGGCATTAGGTAAGATATTTTTTCTAAAAGAAATTATTTATTTATTTTTAAAAAAATATTTCTAAAAAAATATCTTTTTTGGGAGGGGTAAGGAATGCGGGGCGGGGGGGGGGGGGGGGGGGGTTTTCGTGTGGGAAGAAAAATATTTTTTTATTTTTTTTTTAATTTAAAAAAGAATTATTTTTTTGGGGGGGGGGTTGGGGGGACGGGGGGGATTGAAATGGGGTGGAGAGGGGTGGGGAAAAATTTATAAAAAGCTCTTTAAGAAATAAAAATAATATATTTAATGAAGGTGGGGTGGGGTGGGGTGAGGTAGGGTGGGGGGTAAGCTGAGGGTGTAGTGGGGTGGGGGGTAAGCTGAGGGTGTAGTGGGGTTGGGGTAAGGTGGGGGTGAGGTGAGGTGGGCCATTTTGAGAGTACGAGGACATATCATCGCTTGTTTTTCCTAATTTCATTAAGAAAATCATTGTTGAAGTGGAGATTGAATTGGGTTCATTTGAACCCAATTTAAAAATGGGTTGAGACTTAGTGAGTTGAGATTTTACCTAATAGTAAATTATCTTGAATCCAACCCAATAAATATTCGGCGGGCTAACGGATCAGCTCAATTTGAATTCATTTTGACACCTCTAGTTGACATCTATTTTCTCCAATTAAGGGTGTGTACAAGTAGATATTAAGTTTGTATAAAGTTAAACTAGTATAAGTACCCACGCGATGCGCGGAATATTTTTTCTTTTAAGAATATCATTAAAAAAATAATAACTTATTCTTTTGAACTAATAAACTGTTTAAAAAATTTAATTATATCATATTAACATATTTTAAATTGATTATAAAATGCAAAAAATAATTGTTAATAGTGAAATTAGTTATCATAGTCGCAATTATTTTAGATGTATGAAAATGATGAAATTGGTATTCTTATATAATTATATTTTGTAGTTGATTTACAAAAGTAGTTAATATTAAATAATTATTATTTTATCATTGGACTTTTATATTTATATTTTAAACTAATTAAGATACGTGATTACATGTTTTCTTTCATTTCTAATTTTAATTTTTTGGTCTATCGATTCAAAATCAACAACTAACTGCATTAAAAGTAATTAATTTCTCTAATTAAATTTTTTTATTTAAAATTTTACCATTCTCAATTAAAAACTATGCACATACAATTTATAATATTGTTCATCACAAAAAATATATATAAAACTTTGTTTCTAGCGTAAACTCCCCCCCCCCCTTCCACACATACAAAAATATAAAAAAATTTACCTCCACCATCTGCTTTAGCCCCACACTCTAACTCTACTCCGTAAAACTCCTACTCAAACTATACCAACAAATTTAAGATAAAGTATGAAGGATGATTTAGAATTATTTCAAAAGTATAATTATAAATATGAGATTTGATTACTCTTCTTTTGGCTCTTCAAATACTTCAAATTATTTTATCATAGTTCTAAGTTTAAATATTATACAGTTTATTAAATGATGTTGGCGACTCTGCTGGGGACCCTTTTCAGAATTCGAGCTAATTTTTGGAGTTGTATCAGCTTTGTTTGACATTATGGGTGTATAAACATTGTTTGTGTTATTTTGTACTATTGTTTATCATTGTTAAGTGCCTGCGTGCTCTTTGTTTACAGTATTTCTTCTTATCTGTTACCGCTTTATATCTGACATCATGTGCATAACCCGAGTTATTCTTTCTGCAACAAGTTTGTAGTACATGTGTTGTACACAACCTCTAGTTGAGTCACCCTTATCTTAGGAGGGGGAGCCGTCGGTGTTATAGAGTGGGTGGAAAGCTTTCGCAGCCACTATCGACCATACGCACCCCCGAACAGCCTTGTTAGTGAACCCCAGCGTAGGTCAGCCTTTAGGACATACTTATTTGCATCATATTAAGACCTAGCAGGACCCACGTGATCCTTTGTAGGAGACTCACTTCTAAGGAATCTCTACGTGATAAATGCTGCATCTCTGAGGGTAACGTGGTAATTTGACGGACTGATTTTGGGAAAACATGTGATAGAAGTAAAATGTGTAGAATATTAAGTGTTGAAGAAAAAAAAGAAAAATAAGTCAAAAAAGAGAGTTTCGTAGTTTTAGAGTTCTTTATGACCTTTGTTTTTCAAAATTCAAAAAGATTTTTTTTATCTTTATCTTTCGCACTTATTTGTCCAAAAACAAAAACATCAAAAAGATTTTTCTTTGTTTGTTTAGCAAACATTCATAATTCAAAAATGTCAAAAAAAAAAAGATTTTTAGGAGTTTTTATGAAAGAAAATGAAAAAATGGTAGAAGTTTTGTATATTTCATATATTGAAAATGCCAAAAAAAATTTTCCTTCATAATTGCTGGTGTCAATTTTATTTGAAGTGTCTAATTAAAAACCCAAAAATATTTTATTCGTCTGTCTTTGGTTGTGTCTCTTAAGTTAGAATCAGTCTGTCAGTTAATCATTAATTGACCCATCTGGACAAACTACGCACCCCTGATTCTCCTCTCTCAGGAGTGAGTACGTAGACATCCTATTGTAGGTTCGGGGATCTTATTTAAAAAAATTCAAAAAGATTTTCTTCACTTTTCATTTAGAGTAGATGTTTCATACATGTCTTGAAAAGAAAATACAAAGAAAAACAGATTTTCCTCAATAGTCGTAGGTTTCATTTTTGGTTGATCTTATTTCAAAAATCCAAAAATATTTTTTTCACTCTTCATTTAGAGTAGGTGTCATATGCATCAATAAAAGAAAACTACAAAAGATTTTTCTTTAATAGGTTCAAGTTTATTTTCGTTTGAAGTGCAAAATTGAAAACCCAAAAAGAGTTTCTTTGGTAATCATAAGTTTCATTTTTTATAGTTTACTAAAGCTGAAAAATTCAAAAAAAGATTTTCGTCTATTCTTTTGACAATTTGTCATTTTTCTTTTCTTCTTAAAATTTCAAGAAAAGGAAAAAGAGTTTAAATGGCCATTTTGGCAAGACTTCACGAACTACGCACACCTGATTCTCCTCATTTGGGAGTGAGATACGTAGGCGCCCTTCTTGGGTTCGGTGATCTTTTCAAAAAAAAAAAAGAGTGATTTTGAGAAAGTGTTGAAATCTAACGCATTTGCTATCTCTTGTTCAGTTAGTTTGAGGTGGTTGGTTTGTGGCATTTTGGCTGGTCCTCCATATTGCACCAAGTCACAGAGAAGGTTATGGCCAACAAGGACACCGAGTTTGTTGTCACCAATCAGAAAGGGAGTTCGGGAAATGAGAATTTAGGAGCTAATGAAGAGATTCAGAAATTAAGACAACAAATGATAGAAATGCATCGAGCTTGGGCTAATGGGTTGCCGCCTCCTCCAGTTCCTACTGACAATCTGGAATATCTTTCTAGCTTGCCTCCCGTGTCACATGCCCAATTTCCAATTTTTGTTGATATTCCACAACATGCATCAGGATCAACTCTGGGGCAACAATATCCAACCACTTCCAATGTTCATTTCCTCACTCCCCAATCCAAGACTACCTCATACTCGGCTCCACCTGCTGTTCGTGCTTTTGTGGCGCCACCCCCACCTGAAGCTCCTACTTTTGATGTTCATCCACAAGTTGTGCCTCCCTACTCTACAAGAGAGCCTGCATTGAATATTACTGGTGATCAGCGTTACACTTTCGAGCCTACATTCAAGTTGACTGGATTTTACGATGACACTCACCCGCCTAAATTTTCTCCTAACACTGAGAATCCTGTAATGATAGAAGAACAAGAGGAAATGACCAGAAAATTGAGAAGTTTGGAAATGGCTATAAAGAACTTACAAGGACTTGAGGGTTACAAAGGTGCCTCATATAAGGACTTATGCATGTTTCCAGGTGTCAACCTTTCTCCTGGATTTAAAATGCCAAAGTTTGAGAAATATAACGGACATGGGGACCCAGTGGCACATTTGAGGTTCTATTGTAACCAATTAAGAGGCGCTGTAGGGAAGGAAGAACTACTCGTGTCTTATTTCGGGGAGAGTCTTTCAGGGCTAGCTTCGAAATGGTTTGTTGACCAAGACATCAACAAGTGGATTAGTTGGGATGACCTAGCTAATAAATTTGTGCAACAATTTCAATACAATGTGGAGTTGATCCCTGATGAAAAATCCCTAACTAGTATGAAAAAGAAGAATACTGAGAGATTCAGGGAGTATGCGATCAGATAGTGCGAACAAACTGCTAGACTGAAACCGCCAATGAAAGAAAGCAAAATAGTGGAGGTGTTTATTCAAGTACAGGATGAAACATATTATCAACACTTGTTACCTGCATTGGGCAAGTCATTTATTGAGGTCCTTAAAATGGGAGAGATGATAGAAAAGGGAATTAAGACAGGTCACATTGTGAGTTTTGCAGCATTGAAAGCGACAACTCAAGCAACTCAAAAGGGTTCAGGAAGTATTGGGGAGACAAAGAATGAGGAAGTTGTATCTTCTATTGTAGTTGGACAGCGAGCATGGTCAAGAAGACCCCGTCGTCGTCACTCTCAGGCTCAAACCCAAGTTCATGCCCAAGCTCCATATAATCACTGTTAAAATCCATTATACTCTGCTCCCCCACCTCCATATCCAGTATATAAAGCACAACCTCATATTCAACCCCCATCTTACCCACAATGGAACACACCAACTTCTCAGAGTCATCCTCCAACTCTACAAACATACCAAAACCCTTCTAAGACTGATTTTCAATCCAAGTCAAATAATGAAATGAGGCAAAATTTGAGAGATAACTTCACACCAATTAGAGAGTCGTATGTCAGTTTATTTCAGAGATTGGTATAATAGGGTATGATCACTCCTCTCCTTGGGTGCACTCTTAATCAGCGTTCAAGAAATTTTGATCCTAATGTACGATGTACGTATCATTCTGATGCTCAGGGTCATAGTATTGAAGGTTGTCAAGATTTGAAAAGAGAAATTGAAAATATGGTTCAAGATGGATCAATTATGGTGCAGAACATTGACAGTGAGAGGAACTCTAGTCATGCTGATATGCAAATCAGTGGCTAAGATGTCAAGCTGAGCAATTGAGAAGTCACCCCTCTCCCTACTAGGAAGAGGTTTGGTAGTTTGTTTTATTTTATTTTCTGTTATTCGAATTATTTCAGGGTTGTAGTTTGGGATCTATCTTATTTTGTCCTTTTGTCGTTTTGTTCAAACCCTTCTATCTTTTGTTTCAACTAAATGAAGTGTCCCATTTTCCTTTGTGTTTTAAATATGTGTTGTTTATTTGTTTTCTTTACATAGTACATTTTATATTGACTCTAGTGATATGACATGCTAGGAAAATTTTCAGCTAGATCTTAAAATCCAGTTTAAGCATGAGCATTGAATCAGAGGGTTAAAGTTAGAAAAAGAGAGCGTCTGAGAAAATAGATAGAGTGCTGGGGCATTTGGTGATCAAGTTGAAGCCTTCTTTGAAAATGAAGGCAATTATTTTGAGAATCGTGAGAATAACTTGGTCAGCATTTGAAAAACATGTCTCAATTAGGTCAAATAGTAGATGTGTGATCCTACATAAAAAAGAATAGAAAAATTAGCTCCACGAAAGCATGAGGAATGTACAACAAAGATGGAGTTGGCAGAAGAAGTAATGACGCACAGTCTCAGTTAAAATTAGTGTTGTAAAAAATATCACAAATGATCTTCGTCTCTTACTTTCATATTGCATGATATGTACTTGCATTTTCAAGGATTGATATGATGAAGGCATTTCATTCTGCTATTCAAACATCATGTCATCCTTTGTTTATCCCATTTGAGCTTTAGTCATATTTTCTTTCATACCTCTCTTTTGGAATCAAGATAGAGTCAGCAAAGCTCAAAAGAAAGGTGTCAAGCGGAAAAATAGAGTCAAAATGTATCAAAAAAATAAAAAAAAGAGAAAAAATGTATCCAAAAAGAAAAAAAGAGTGTCAAGCAAAATAGAGTCAGAAAAATCCCAAAAAGAGAGTAAATAAAAAAAAAGAAAAGGAAATCAGAATCAAGCAAAAGAACGAGCCGCTAGAACTACGCATGACCTGATTCTTCTCTCTCGGGGATGAGACACGAAGGCTGTCCTACTCCGGGCTCGGTCCAACCAAATAAATAATTTAGAGTCACCGAGTCAAAAAAACTAGGGCATGAGTTAATCCCCATTGTTTGAGTCGATTCCTAAAGTTGTAAGTCCTACCCCACTTCAAGTGTCATTTGGGCCCCATGCCATCCTTTCTTTCTAACCCTATCCAAAAGCTAAGTTACAACCAAAGAAAGACCTTCAGATCAATCTTTGAGGATATTAAGTCTAAGCATGCAAGGGATATGATGATGCATTTGGGAACTACTTGTCTTCCTTAACATAAGAAATCAGGAGAGAAATAAAAATGAGAGAGTCTTATTCGTGAAAATCCTCACGGGCATTGTAAGACGATGGTAAGTTGAGAAAGATAAAAATGAGAGAGTCTTATCGGTGAAAACTCTCACGGGTACCATAAGACGACTGTGAGTTAAGGGAAATGAAGATAAGAGAGTCTCATTAGTGGAAAACCCTTACAGGTACCATAAGACAATGGTGAGCTGAGGAAAAGAAAATGAAAGAAGCTTGTTGGCAAAAACCCTTCAAGGCACCACTAGCCGAATGGGTTCTTAAATACAATTGACCTAAGGAAGGAACTCAGTTTCAAGGCCATTAACTCAACAACAATGGGTAGAAAGTTTGGATGGAAAGATCAAGCTGCTTAATCCAAAATGCATGGCATAATCATTAGTGTTGACTGTCATTTTTTGATGAATTTTTTGTTTCTTTATTTCAAAAGGGGACATTCATTGTCTTTTCTTTCTTCTATTTATTTTTATTTTGTCTTTCTTGAGTCAGTTATCCAAACAAAAATTGTTATTCTTTTTTTTCGTTTCTTGTCTTTGAGTCAAGTCCGTGTCAAAACAAGTGAGAAAAGATTTCAAAACTGACTACCAGCTTCTTTAATTGCAAAAAATGAGACAAAAGGCCAACACATGAAAGAGATATGATTGTGAGCCAAAATAAGGCATACAGAAAGTTCTATCAACAGACAAGTCTGGGACCTCATGGAAATACCAAAGTTCAAAGGGTTTATCTGAGGAGCATGGCAAAGTAAAGATACTGTATTTGTTTCAAAGTCACTCTTAATAATCTGAGTTTGGGTCAATGATGAATCAAGTCAATGATATATATAATGGCTGAAAGCAAGGTTAAATGTGATGAAGGCAAGAGCGTTTGCCACGAAAGCCAAAGCCACAAACCAGTTACTATGTTTTAAACTCACAAGTTTTCTTTGATAAAACAGGAAATATATTACCTTCAAAGCAAGGACTTCAGAGCATAAATATCAAGGGATGAAATGCCTCACTTCTACAAATACAGGAAGTAAAGTTGCTGCACAGGTTTGATAATCAAATCATGGTAAAAATCATCATCCTATATCCCTCGGATTTACACTTTCTTGTCCAGGAATTTCAGTTTTCATTTGCTAGGTGATACACTTCTTGAATAGAACCTTCACTCCTAGGAGACGAACCTTCTAGTTGAGTCATTCCCCTTGACTCTTAGAAGACGTACCTTTTAGTCGAGTCATTTTCTTTGATTCCTATAAGACGTACCTTTTAGTCGAGTCATTCCCTTTGATTCTTATAAGACATACCTTTTAGTTGAGTCATTCCCCGTGATTCCTAAGAGATGTACCTTTAGTCGAGTTATTCCTTTTTGATTCCTAGAAGACGTACCTTTTAGTCGAGTCAATTCCTTTGATTTCTATTAGATGTACCTTATAGTCGAGTCATTCTCCTTGATTCCTATAATGATGTAACTTTCACAAAAGTCCTTTGATGATAAACTGGGGCAAGATTTAATTCTTGTTTTTGGAACTTTACTTTTTTGGCAAACAAAATTTCTCTTTATAATAATTTTTGTTTGGGATAATTTTCTTTCCAGTTTTGATGTGATTTCAAGAGCCTGCCCGTAGCACAGGGCGAATAAATGGAAAACCAAGCAACAAGGTGAAGAAATTAAAATTTAAACAGATTAAAAAATAGCAAGTCAGGAGCCCGCCTGCAGAACAGGGTGAAGAAATTGAAAACATAGCAATAAATTGATGAAATAGCAAGTCAGGAACCCGCTTGGAGAACAGGGTGTAGAAATTGAAAGGCATGCAACAAGTTAAAGAAATTGCAAGTCAGGAGCCCGCCTGAAGAATAAGGTGATGAAGTAGCGAGTCAAGAGTCCAATAGAAGCTGCATGGATAGGATTTTTGTAATTTCATTTATATTTTTAACTTGTAATTTTCATTTTTGATGTAATGACAGAGCCGCGGACCGGAACCTCGATGGAACCTCACTCGATTCTCCAACTTGGTATAGTTCTTATCTTTCCAATCCTATGAGATACTGGTGACTTGATTCCTCCATAACTTAGGTAGGTAGGTTGTCCTAAGTCAGGACTCGGTTGTCCTTTTTCTTTTTGTTTCTTCCTTTGAATAATGGTCGGGACAAAATTCTATCTTGTTGTCTACTGCTTTGTCTGAAAACACTTCGTGTTTACATTCAAAGGGGGCATGATGTAGACACCTAATTTCGTCCCTCCCTGATATCTCTTACCCATTTTTACTTTATCCTATCGTGTACCCTCATCTACGTGATAACCCCTCCATAAAAATACAAAAAATAAACAACTCTAAACAAACCCAATCCCCAATATTCTTGTGATAACTAATTAACAATCCTGCCTATTAAATTAGGACACCTAACCACCTACCCCACTACCTCACCACCCCTACCCCTAACTTTAACCCCCATCCCACGTTTCTTTCCCCCCAAAAAAAAACAAAACAAAATAGGGGGCCATAGTGAAAGAAATTAGATTTTTCCTTTGCTTTTTCCATTCCACAAACATACTCAGGGACTTGACCATTTCTATATATATATTCCTTACACATATACACTGGGAGGGGATTATTATCATGATCATCTCATCTTCCCACAGAAACCTCACAAAAACAAGGACCTTCCTTGCTTCTTCAAAAAAAAGGAAATCAGATACCCAGGAGTACATACGCACCTTACTGAGAGAAAAGGGCCATTCATAAAAAACACATAAAAATCACTACACCTCACCGGATCCACGAACAGACACACAGTGAAGGGTGAGTGATGGAGATACAGTGAGTTGGAGAGGGTTTTGAACGAGAGATTGAGAGAGATCGAAAGGGAAAAAGGTAAAAAATGGATTGTAACAGTGAGAATTGAAGGTAAAAATAAAAAAAAAATGAAGGGTGATTGATGGAGATTCGGCGAAAAGAGTAGCGGAAGTGGCGTTTGACGGAGGTCCGATCGTCCTCCTTGAGTCCCTCCGGCGAACTGGCCGCCGGAACTAGTTACAAGTCGTTCATCTGCCCGCTCAGTCCCAAAACCCTGAGATTTCATCGATTTCCTTTGATTTACGGGTAGATTTGGATGAAAAAATGCTAAGAGTCACCTGAATCTCTCTTAGTCAGTTTTTGCCACTGTCTAAGCTCACCAGAGCTCAGGATACACTGGTGTTTCAATTTTCTATTGTATTCTCAAGATTGTGGGTCGTCTATCTTTGTTGAGTTGTTTTTGGTATCGTTCTTTGGGAATCCGTGATTAAATTAGGTCAATATTTGGGATTCAGGTTTGATTAAGAGTTTTTCCCACTGATTTCAAATTATGTTCGGATCATTATTTTTTGTATCGAGTTGGATTGTTGGTGTTGAGGTTTGGCTCGAGGTTTTCAGGTGCAGACTCTCTTTATTCGAATAACATTGAGTTCAAAAGCTTCAAATTGAGGTCCAATTCTACTCCTTCACTCATTTTATTTCATTGTTTACTATATTTTAATGTGTTGGATTGAATATTATATGTTGGTTTGATCCTTATTGGAGATGAATGCGTATACGTTTTGATTCATGGTTAGTTCCCTTGATTATGGCTTGTATGGTTGGGATAGTGATGACAAGGGTTGAAAATTTGGTATAAAAAAGGAATGTGGGGTGTTGGATGGTAGTAATTGATAAAAATAAATATTGTTTAGTCTTAATTTATTATTGTTGACTGTTTTGGAGTAAAGACGAATGCTAAACGTGATAGTATCATGTCATCAAATTGGATAGGCAAACGTAGGTTGGGTAGGCAAAGTTTAGAATTGTGGTTTTGTTGAATGTTTGAAATTTGGGTGAATGGTTTGGTTTTCTCACATTGAAAAATTGTACTCATTTGGTCGGGAAATGCCCTGAGGTATTTGTATTGATTTATCTGGGGAATGCCCCAAAGTATTTTGTACTCGGAGGACGTCTGTTATGAAGGCCCAAGGCATCGGGTAAAACGTCAGAGCATAATTTAGGATTAGTTTAGACTATGATTTATATTTTTTTGTATTTTTCTATTTTTGGATTGTAATAATTGGACTGGATACTATAATTTTGAATTTGTTTGTTTGTTTGTTTGATTGATTGGTTTGTATGTTTTTGTGTGGTTTATACACTCTTAGTGTCGAATTAGCCGCTATGCTCCACCAAGAGATCGTGGTCGAACCACGGGATCGAGGGGTGCCTAACACCTTCCCCTCGTTCAACAGAATTCCTTAACCGAAATCTTTGTTCATGGATCAGTTTAAAAGAGTCAAAAACAGTTTTGAAAAAGGATTCCCAAAGGTGACTTGGCACACCCAATTATGCCAAGTGACGACTCTGAGTTTTAAAGTAAATAATCCTTTTCAAAACAAATTCTTATCTTTTGTCACTTAACAATAAAACCCCTTTTGATCCTTAAAATCCTTCTTTTCGGGTTAAAAAAAAGGGGTGTGACAGATGTAGAAGCAAATTTTCTAATTAAACTTGTTTGTCCTATAATTTATCTTTAGGTGACTTTTCATTGTTTATTCTATAGTTTATCCTTAGGTAAGTAATTGTGATTAAAAAAAAAGAATTAATACTAATGATAAAAAATATTAAAATAAGTAAAAAGCTAAATAAGCATGACAACATACCTTAATAGTTCTTTATTTATAGAAATTTGATGAGAAGTATTACGTATAACTTTTTATTTACTTTCATAAATTGCACACAAAAAAATATAAATTAAACATAATTCACAAAGATTTTTTGATTAAATTATTGACACTTTTGTTAAATATATTTTTGAATTAGATGACTTAAACAATATTCATTTTGGCAGCAAGAAATTGCATAATTTGATAAAGAATAGATACCTAATATTTTTTTTTTGAAAATTTTAAATTTATTTAAAGGTGAACAACTACATAAAATATGAAAGATAAAATAGTATTTATAATTTAGAAGAGATAAGTTTGGAATAATAAAAGTCCATTAGAACTTTTTAACTATGGATTTCTATTTTTAAGATAATGAAATTTCTTTTTTGTTTATATAAAAAAAAAAATAATGTATTTCAAATTCAAGATTTTAATTTTGTTAGAATCTTAGAAAGATAAGATTCTAAAATTTTATAATTGTCTTACAGTTTATATATTTTGAATTTGAAAAAAAAATATTTGAAATTAATGATATCAGTTAGGTATGTTCTATATTAAAAATAAATGAAATAAAATAGAATATTTCAAATTAATATCATCGATTTTAAAATATTAATGTCAAATTATTTTAACCTTTTTTCCCTTTTGTTCACTTTTGTCATTTTATATTAAAAAAAATTAATTTTTTAAATCTTCTTCTTCTTCTTCTTCTTCTTCTTCTTCTTCTTCTTCTTCTTATTATTATTATTATTATTATTATTATTATTATTATTATTATTATTATTGTTATTATTATTATTATTATTATTATTATTATTATTATTATTATTATTATATCATATCCCACGTACTGCTACATCTTCTACTATTTTTTTGTTGATAAACTTCTACTAATTATTATTACTTACTCTACTATATATTCTACGTACTACTACTATTACTAATTGTATTATTTCAATAATATTTTTATTTTTTATTAATATGTAAATAAATTAAATTTAAATATATTTTATAGCATTTATATTTAAAAGAGATAAGTTTGAGATAGTAAAAGTTTATTAGAACTCTTCAATTATGGATTTCTAATTTTAAGATAATGATTTTTTTAAAAGGGATAATGTATTTCAAATTCAAGATTTTAAAATTTGTTAGAATCTTAGAAAGATAAAATTCTAAAATGTCATGATTATCTTATAATTTAGATATTTGAATTTGCAAAAAATATATTTGAAATTAATGATACCAATTAGGTTTATTCTATAATAAAAATAAACAAAATAAAAAAAATATCATCAATTGAGTTGAGATAAAACTATAACTCTAAAATTATAGAGGTAGTTGTATGAACTCAAAATTGTAATCTGGATAGAATATATTTTTTTATAGTTTTTTATCTTTTCCTAATATGTAAATAAATTATATTTAAATAAATTTTATAACATTTAAATTTTAAAAGAGATAAGTTCGAAATAGTATATGTTTATCAGAATTCTTTAAGCTAATGATTATTTTTTTAAAAAAGAATCTAATATTTTCAAATTCAAATATTTCTATCTTTTAATTAAATTTTTTTTCTACTCTTACCATGTTTTTTTTGTCAAGTTAAAAGCAATACAATTTATGTATTACTACTACTATTATTTATTATTTTTATAAAGAGAATATAGCAAAACACTCAAAATAGAGTGTCAAAATATAAAACAAAGTGAGTAGCAATGGATATGCTAGTAAATTCAGTAACATTGTCTCATTAAAAAATAAAAATAAAAATTCACATCGTAATTACGTCACACTGTATTTTTTAAAAATACAATGAATAATAAAGTAAAAATACACAAATAGAAGAGAATGTATAGGCTTCAAAGAAAACATTTCACATCGTAATCACATTGCATTGATTTTTTTCACTTGTTGTTTGTAATTATAAAGAAAACATTTAATTAACAATACAAAATAAAAACAACAAATTTGCTAAAAGGAAAAAATATTATATATATTTTCTATTATATCAATTCAAGTTTAGTTTAAATTCAAATTCAATAGCACTTTTGTTTGTTAAATTATTATTTTTCAAAAAAAACAGTATAAAAGAAAAAATAGTGTGACAAACCAACATATCAGAATCAATTTATTTTGAGGAAAAACAATCAAGCATACACACAATATTCCTAAATCAATTAACTTAAACTTCTTCTGTTGTTTGGCTGTCGCTCTCAAAATTATTGGCCGTCTATTGGCTGTCGTTCTCAAAATTATTGGTCGTCTAGGCATAGGTCTCTATGAAGACAATTTTAACCGCATTGCATAAATCTAGCATGCACGATCAAAGAACGGAGATCAGTGTCCAATACATATATAGAAGATGATTTCACAATAATCATCGATCTCAATAAAATAATTTACAATAATTTTTTTTTAAACAAAATATCACAAATTTTATTATGTCAATTCAAGTTTAGTTTAAATTCAAATTCAATAGCACTTTTATTTGTTAAATTATTATTTTTTGAAAAACACAGTATAAAAGAAAAAATAGTGTGACAAACCAACATATCAGATGTTAACACCTAATTCTTGCCCTCCACAACAAAAGTTAACCCTGAGTTTCAATAAAATCAAAATATTTATTTCATCTGAATAAAAACTTTGTTCAAAATATTTTGTACGTAATTTTGCCATCTTAAGTAGAGATTATATATTATCGTATTCAATTATTCAAGATTATATAATTTGCTTACTTAAATTATTTATTCTGTGGAATATCGAATTTTAATTAAGAATTATTTTGAAAATAAATTCAAATGGTTTAAATCTTGATTTAAATATATTTATTTTCAAAAATAATTTGTTTTGATATATATGTGTTTGATTTTATTAAACCAAGAAGCTCGGGAGTAAACAAGGTGCTAATTCGTATCAAATTTTTGATTTGATTTAGTCAATTTATTAATTTTGACTCTAATTGAAATCAAATTGGCCCCAATTATAATGCAATTGGCCAATTGATATTTAATTTGGCTAGAATTCAAATTTAATTGCCTAAATTGTAATCCAAAATACAAATTCCTAATTTAATTAAGGTTATTTTAACCCAATTAAATTTAATTAGGATTATTTTAATCCCAACTAAATCTAATTGGGGTTATTAAATAACCCCAATTAAAATCCATTTTCCCCTTCAATTAAAACCAACCAGTAGCCCATCTCTTCTTCTTTAAATGTTACCAGCCCAACACAACAAAACAACAACAGCCCCAGCCTACCAAATCTTTCGACTCGGCCTACCTAAAATCTCTTTTCTCCTTTAATTAGCAACAACCATCGATCTCCAAGGTACAACAGCCAAAAACCAGCGTACAAACACTAGTGACAGCAACATCGTGAACCATCAACCCGAACCCGAACCTTCGATGATCCGACGTCAGTAGTCACAACTCATGCTCGTTCCACGCAAATTTGTGCAAGAAGAACCTAGAAGTTTCTAGAACCTGATGAGTTGTCTCCCCAACGGTTCGATTCCACGATTTTTGGGTGTAATTGTACAATTTCATACATATTTGGACGAATCTCATTGGTTCTTGGGGATAATTTATTTTTCCCCAAATCTTATTGGTCCACAATTTTCATTTTTCTTCAAAGAATCCAAAAATGGATGTGTCATGGATGAAAGCCGAAGCGGGGAAGGATTGGAATTTCGAATTTCAAAATTTCCTATTCTCAAAAATCCCTAATTATCCCTATAAATAAATCCTAGTTGACTCTCTATAAATGGGGAGTTTTAGAAAAAAAAGAGGGGGTTCAAAAATTGGGGTTGGAAATTTTTGGGTCTCGAGAGAAAAAAAACATCAGAGCAAAACTAGTCTATTTTTTTAAAAGTAAAAAGATTTCCCGTGAAGTTAGTCAGCAAATCTAAGTCCCCGAGTTGATGAGGATGCTTTTTTGATGGTGATAGAGTCTGGTGTTAGCTCGTTGCCTCGTTTTGCTGCCCCTAAACAGGTAATACCCCATCCCTTTAAATTTTTGATATTTTTATTCTTCTCATCAAATTCTTTTTAGGGTGTCAGCCTTATATTGTCTTTGTTAATAGTTATAGAAAGTCTAGAAATTATTTGTCGGGAATTGTTGCTATAGAAGGCCTAAAAGGTCGTAGGATTTTGATGTGATAAAGTGGAAATGGTTGAATTGTTGTGATACCCCTCTGCCCATCCCAATCGTTCTATTATTGTATTTAGTTTCTGTTCAAGTTCTGTATGAATTATTTGAATGTAATATTGTGTCTAGTTTAGTTCTGTTAATGGTATTTGTTTGATAGGAAGGGGTACATGAGAAGCCTCTGTTGAGCTCTTTCATATAATTGTTATGGATTGATTCTTCTCCTGATGTTCTATCTGTTCCTACGTTTTGGAGGTCATAATTCGAAATGCCCTCTTGATGCAAAAAAAAAAAATCCATTGAATTTCTCTGTTGTTTGTTTTAATATGGTCATCCACACGTTGTAGTGTTAGCAGGTTCTTGCTGTTTGTTTACACCCTTTCATATATAAGTGATTAATACAGACCCCTGACTCACATGATTGCACTCTTTGATTATTGTTCTTGAATATTTCTGATTTACAGTGCCATATAAAGGTTTTTGAGCTATCTGCTTTGAAGTGATTATGTGGTTGTTCTTGTCCAAGTAATTTTTTTCTGTAATGAAATGGTATTTTGGTTATTATACTAAGTTTCATATGGGTTTCAACTAATATATTAGCATAAAATAAAGTCATGTAAGGGTCCAAAATATTGCATAGGACACGAAATAAGTCAACACTCATGTTTTGTTGCCATCACAGTTTTATTTCGTTTATAGTATTTTGATTGCTGGTAAAGTCTTATCTAGTTAAGGGCGTATCTTGATGAATCTTGCTGCATTTACTCTCTGTTTGGTGGTCAGTGTTTGTGTTTGTGCATACTTTTCGTTCTTTCTTTATTCTATTCTAATTTTTTTCTTGAAAATGCTTTCATGCTTGTTTTAAGAATGTTTATTGCTGGGGTGTTTGCCTGTATAAATCCATTTTCAACGTAAGTTTATGTAGGAAGTGTGATTAGTAAGCGATATTTATAATAAAGAGTGCTATGTTGACCAGAGACCACTCTTCTTATTTTTACATTTTGCATTTTCTTTTTGTCGTCCATGCACATTTGCGGATTAAATACCTTAGAGAAAGTTAGGCATGTCATTGTCTGGTTAACTCTCATTATATTTTCGTTTCTCTCTTTGGTTGATCATGTATCAACTACTTTGTACTGCTTTGTTGTGGTTGAACTTGTTATTTGAAGTGATACAGATATGTCTCACTATTTTGATTGGCTTTTGATTATTTGAGATCTATATCACGTTGCCATTTTAGTTAAATCCACATTAGTTCTTCTTTCAGTTTTCCTCCCTTTGATTGATCATGTTTTAGCTAGCTTTCGTTGCTTTATTTTTTCCTCTCTTCTTTTGTTCAATTAGGTACTAATATGCTTTATTCTTTCTTTCCTTCCTAAAACGTTAATAGGAACCACTTATCTAGAATCTAATTTAAAATAATTTTCCTATTTTGAATCGTTTGAAGCAACTCTCTAAAGGTTTCTTAATTCCTTTTAAAAATTAAGTGGCGACTCTTCTCAAAAGTCAAAATTTCTCTGCAAAACAGAAATGGCGACTCTGTTGGGGATTTTTAACTAGGTTATAACCAAATGTTTGATTTCGTCTTTTGATTAACTGTTTATATGTTTATATGTTTCGATTCTGTAAAGTTTAATTATCGCATTTCATGGCATATTCCTGCATTATTTAAACTGTTGTGGGGTTTTGTGGATGTCCCAGCCCCTATTGTTCAATTCCAATAATGTATTGGAAATATGAATGGCTTATTAGCACGTGAGTCATCTGATGGCTGTTCGTATTTTCAAACTCAAGCTGTCCACTTGAGAACCAGTGTTCAAACCCACTCTAGACACCTAGAATAGAACGAAACCAAAACCCTATTTTAGGCATGAGCCTAGGACGACCTAATACCCGAGCGGGGTATTGGGCCCATTAGAAAACCTGCCCTACGTCTATTGACACCGAGTCAATTACAGATAAATCATATTTATGTGTTAAAAAATATATATGCTTATCTAATTCAATCCATTACCCTTTGGGGATGGGGGAAGGCTTATCTTTGCCTATTTTCGTGTAGTATATGGATCAACTGCATTCCCCCAAAAAGTTCAAGATGGTTACTAAACCCGATGATTTTTTGAAACTATGGTGGGATTACATGAGCACAGAAGAGAGAAAGATTGTTAGAACACACATCGGGCATCTGCCTTCTTTGATCGAAATGGACGCTTGGCCCGAAATGATCCATGTACTAACAACTTTTTGGGATGATCAGAATATGGTATTTCTCTTCAAGGATGTTGAATTGACACCTACCATTGAAGAGGTATTGATTTGTTACGAGAGTACTGAAATGTATTTTAAGAGAAAAGAGACACCTGATAAGAATATTTTAGTCCCAGTTGTGTGGGATCGTCAAAAGATCAAGGAGGTATTTTTAACTGATGATGACACCTGGCTAGGGGAACGTGATAGAGCAAATATCACTTTTCGTGAGTTGTATCATCGGTTCGGAAGATTTAATGCTTTTCATAAATTTGGACATAAATTTGAGTAAGAAGCAAAATGAAAGGAGACGAGGGCCTTTACGTTTGCAGTAGGCCTACTTGGAACCATGGTGTTCCCATAAGGGGAAAATGGAATAATTCATCCAACGGTTGTCTCAGTATCCCATACACTCTTCTTTAGAATGGAGTACAATTCTAAAAGGTATTCCACAACTTAGCTCACATAATTGTCGCCGACATATATTGAGTTTTGGGAAGATGTCAAGTCAAGAATCATTTTTTTCAAGTTTGCAACCTTGTATTGCAATGGTGGATGATGATGCATTTGGTGAAAAATCCTAGAACGGTACAACTTGATCACAAAACAAGAAAGAATTTGCTAGAATCGCACGACATGTGGTTGTTTCTACACAAGTTCAAAAGGGAAGCATCTCACGAATTTTAGTTTAAGACTCTTGGAGAATTAAGAGATGACGATGTGCAATGGTCCATTAACTATCTTCGTTTAGGGCAATACACCATTCAAGGTGGCGAGTGGCCTTTTATAGTGCTTTCGGGTCTCAGGGGGACCCGTCCCTACAATCTTGGCAGATTTCTTAGGCAATTCGAGATCAAGCAAAAAATACATCAAATCGATTCTATGCTCAGATTCTTCACCGACTATGATGAAAGCGAGCCACCGCTCAAAGACTACATGATAAACGAATAGAGACGAAGAAGGTGGACGAAAGTCACTTTCCGTATAGAGTATGAACCTGAAGTCAGCGACACTTACAAGGAGTGGTTAAAAAAGAGTCTCACCGGAGCATTGATTCTGGGGTCGAACATGCCCACTCGGGTCGTGGATGTAGAATTCGCGCAGTAGATCTGACTTCACATGCTTTAAGATAAGTTTCAAAAAAGTGAAATCACACACAAAAAGATGCATGTAGAAGATGCTTTAATAATACATATGTTGAGGGAAGAGTTGAAAAGAGTTAGGCAAGAGACTGATGATGCTAGGCAATGTTTAATCGATTTGGATGATAGCATGGCCTCTCAACTCGATAGTATAGGAAAAATGACTTATGACAGAAAGGTACAGTTATGCGGAAGTCATCTGATCATCAATAGGTATCAAATATCGCAGGAGGTGAACAAAGTTAAGACGGCAAAGGCAAACGAAGGAGCATCCAGTAACTAGTTTTTTTATTCTCCTGCGTGGGAACTTATTTTCTTTCATGTTATTTCCTTTTCCCTAAAGATTGTATCCCTCTTTTGTGATCTTTTGTAAGCATTTATGCCCTTTTTAGTGTCTATAAAAGTTGGGGGGATAATGGATTGAACTTAAGAAAGAATATATTTTTCTTCAAAAATCGTTAGGCCTAAATCCTTGGCTCAAAAGGGTCACCTCAGTTAGGATATGCATTATTATAATGTTTTATGTGATATAACTGTCTTATGTGTGTCTGTGCGTTTGTTTGGATCAAAGGCAAGTTTATCCGCTATGCTCCTATGGATGAATTTGTCTATGACACTAACAACTCTACGTGGCTATTTCTTGTCAAGTATTTTGCATTGCTTATAACATGTGGAAACTAACATATTTGCCTTTGAGTTGTTTTACTTTACAGATAATAGAAAACTACTCCATCTTGAAATAAGCTGGCAGAACATCCCTACTTCACCTGGTCAAAAGCGCATAAAATTCCATCATCTGACTATTATTCAATAATGGCTGGAATTGATGAAGAAAACACATTGACCATTAGGGATAATGTAATAGCGAAACAGAGTGAGATGATTGCATAACTCACAAGAAATTTAGAAATACTTCAGGAGGAAATAAATCGCACTCGATATTTGGCTAACCTAGCCATCACTGTCAATGCTCCCTCTCCAGGAGGACACGAGACTCCACTCCAAATTTCTCCCCTTAGTACGCCTATTCTCGAGGATAATCTAAACAACATATCGTCTGTCTCCGCTCCTCAAATTTTCCACAACACCAATCACAAAAATAACCCAGATGTCTACCATCCACAAAATCCATATCTAACCCTGCAAAACCCATCTCCGAATCCATTCCCAAATTCCCAGAACCTATTTTCAAATCAACAAAATTTGCTCCCAAATCCATAAAATTCACTCTCGAATCCATAAAATCCATCACCAAATATTACATCAAATCTATCCCTGAATCCATCAAATTCATTTCCGAATCTGTAAAATCCTTCTCAGATTCCACCAAACTACTCGCAAATTCAATAGAACCATTCCAATTTCCAAAACTTCCTCCCCACCTACCAACCAACTTTTTTTCATCCGTAAAATCGAACCTCCCTTCTAAATCCTACTCATGCCATTATATCCCCTGATATCTATAATCCCCTTCCTAATCCCAAGATGGACCTTTATGAGGAGAAGGAGAAAGAGTGGAGGACTGAGCATGAAATGAAGTTGTAGCTATGAATGAAGAGATCATGAGAATCAAAGAATCTCATGGAATGAGGGACCACGAAGGTTTAGGGTATGATGACTTATGTGTTCACCCTGGAATAAATCTACCAGAAGGGCACAAGGTCCCTAAGTTTGAAGTGTTTGACGGTACCAAAAACTCAATGGCCCATCTGAGAAGGTATTATGATCAAGTGGTGGGTGTAGGAAAAAATGATGCGTTATTGATGCGCCTGTTCAGCCGAAGTTTAACTGGAGAAGCCTTAGAGTGGTTCATGTCTCAAGAGCTGAAAAGATGGACTGGTTGGAAAGCATTGGCCAAGGGTTTCCTTGAAAGGTTCGCGTTTAACATTGAAATAGTCCCTGACTGATATTCACTAGATCGGATCAAACAAAAAAGTGATGAGTATTTCCGAGACTATGCTTTCTATTGGAGGAAAAAAGCTGCCAAAGTGCAACCCCCCATGTCTGAGGAAGAAATGGTATGTGTGTTTTCTCGCGCTCAAGAAGGAAAATATTATACCAGGAAGGTGTCCGTTACAGGGCGACTTTTGTAGATTTGGTAAAACTAAGAGAATCACTAGAAGAAGGTATTCGGACAG
The DNA here is from genome assembly GCF_002878395.1 of Capsicum annuum. Classification (NCBI taxonomy): domain Eukaryota; kingdom Viridiplantae; phylum Streptophyta; class Magnoliopsida; order Solanales; family Solanaceae; genus Capsicum; species Capsicum annuum. Next base: position 65,843,362 of record NC_061122.1, on the reverse strand, counting down.
GAAAAATTGCTGAGACCCCAACATCATCAGGGATTGCTATGTTCTCAAACAAGAAAAAAAGGATGTAGGCACGGTTTCTGCTGATTCTGTTGCAAAAATGAAAAAGAGGTTCAACTCCAGGAATATTTTCTCTTCTCCGCTGTCTCCAAACTTTCAGCATGTATTCTACACCCAACCCTAATACCAAACTCCACAGCTAAATATTTTTCCCCAATACCAAGTTCCACCGCCAAATTATCAGCCTTATGTCCAATCCACTATTCCAAATAATGGAACAAACATCCAAGTACCTTAAAATTATCATCAAGTTCCTCCTCTTACAAATTAGAACCATTATAACCCTCTGCATCCAAACATTGAAAAGAAACCTCCCCAAAAATTCACGCTACTGGCTGAAAGTCGCACCCAACTATTTGAAAGATTAAAGAATGTCGGTCATTTGCAACCGATCCAGCCAAAGCCTATCAATTCCAACTCCTGATTTTATCATCCTGATCAAAATTGTGCCTATCATTCAGGAGCAGAAGGGCACAGTACCGAGGACTGTATTAACTTGAAACATAAGATCCAAGAGCTGATTGATTAAAAGGTCATCACGCTTCAGTCACCGATGCCATTTCCTAATCATGGGGTACCTACAGTTAACATGATTGAAATAGAAGGAGAATAGACGTATGGCAAGACTATTACTGAGGTGAATTTAGAAAAACGTAAAAGGGCAAAAGAGGTAAAAAAGATAGTGAGAGCTGTCACTGCCTTAAGTGTTAATGAGAAATCCTTATTTATAGTGATGACGGCCCCGACTCAAGTATAGACTCTCCCACCAAGGAAGGAATTTATTATATAGACCGTTGTTGCCCAAGGGATGATGTGATCGGGACGATGCTACATTCCTGAAGAATTGACCAACAAAAAGGATTCACAGAAAAGGCCAATCACTGAAGTGGAGGCTGAGGAATTTTGGAGGCATATGGAACCAAAGGATTATTCAATTTTCAAATATTTAGAGAAGACTCCAGCTCAAATTTCTATTTTGGCACTATTTGTGAGTTCGTAATACCACCGACAGGCTTTATCGAAGGTCTTGGATAAAGCGTATGTTCCCATAGGGACGAGTATTGAGAACCTGGCCACGATGATAGGAAATATTGTGGGAAGGCATCACATATCATTCAGCGATAAAGAGTTGTCGTTTGAAGGAGCGATGTATAACAAGGCCTTGCACATCACTGTCATTTGTTGAGACTATGTAATTAATTAGATATTAATAGATGACGAATCTGGTGTTAAAATTTATCCTCTCTCCACGTTGGTTCAAGTGGGCAATGATTTCGGGAAAATTCACCAAAGCCACGTAAATATGAGAGCATTTGATGGAGGGTAGAGAGATACCATAGGTGAAATTGATTTGTACATCCAAATGGGACCTGCTGAATTCAAGACTAAGTTTCATGTTATGGAAATTCATCCTAGTTACAACCTGCTCTTGGGAAGACCATGGATACATGGTGCAAACGCAGTTTCATCACCTCTTCATCAGTTATTGAAGTTCATTTGGGAGGATCATGAAATAGTCATCCAAGGGGAAGGAGGTCGAGCGAATTATCCCAGTGGCTATGTGCCGGTGATTGAAGATGTTCCAAAGGGTAGTAGCTTCCATACAGTGGAAATTGTAAATGCTGTGGAAAAGGATCTGACGCTCAAAGCTCCAATGCCTTCTGTCTACAAAATAATTGCGACTGTGATGTTAAGAAATGGGTTCGAGCCTGGTCGAGGTTTGGGTAAGAATCTGCAAGGAATTATTGAGCCTGTTATAATCCCAGAGAAAGCCTTTAAGTATGGGTTAAGATATCGGCCTACCAAAGAGGATGAGATTGAGAATAAGTTAGAGGCGAGTCTGTTTAGGCCCTTATCGCTCCTGTACCAGTCATTTCCCGTGCGTGAGTTATCGAATGATGATTGTCTTGGGGATGGGATAGGAAATCTGTTCGAGGGATTCAATGCTGTACCGAAAGATTTCCCAAAGCCCAGTGGGGTGAAGAAGATTTCGCCAGGGGAGGCCTCGCGAAATTGGACCTTCACTCCATTCATAACCCGGTACCCATCATGGTAGATGAAAGGGCAATTACTAATAGTTTTTAAAATTGGTGATGATTCGAAGGAGGCCCCGCGATCCACCCTTTACATCTTAAATTTTTTTTTTGTATTTTTACTGCTTTCAAAAGGCATGGGCTTGTGTTTGCGCGAGCCATGAGCCATAGTTTGTAATTATCTCTCAAATTTCAATGAAAAGGCCTTCTTTTATTTTAAAAAGAATATTTTTCGAAACACCACTATTCGTATATTTTATTATTATCTTGTTATCATCTAACTTAGATTGTTTGTTTATTTTAGTAACAGTAACTCAAAACCTACCAATGTCATGTCATGTCAAAGCTTAGATGAACAAAATAAGGGGAATGATGATAATTGGAAGGAAGGTGATAAGAAATGATTAGTTAAAGATATAGAGGATTTTGAGAATTGGGAGAAACCCAACCTAGAGAAAAATGAAACAGTCAACCTGGGAGATCATGATGAAATCAAAGAAACAAGTGTCAGTGTCCACCTGGCGGAAGCACAAAAGAGAGAGCTCATTCACCTGTTGCGGGAGTACATTGATATGTTTTCTTGGTCCTATGATGATATGTCGGGATTGAGCACTAGCATTGTGTCGCATAAGTTGCTGATAAATCCTGAGTTTGATTTAGTCAAGCCAAAAATGCAGAAATTCAAGCCAGATTTAAGTCTAAAGATCAAGGAAGAAGTGACAAAAAAAATCCAGTCTAAGGTTGTGGAGGTCACAAAATATCCGACATGGCTAGCCAATATTGTCCCAGTGCCGAAGAAGGACAACAAGATTCAAATTTTTGTTGATTATAGACACTTGAATAGAGCCAGTCCTAAAGATAATTTTCCGCTGCGCAACATCCACATCCTCATTGATAATTGTGCAAAACATGAAATGCAGTCTTTTGTTGATTGTTTTTTCGGGTATCATCTGATATTGATGGATGAGAAATACGCAGAAATGACGGCTTTTATTATGCCCTGGGGTGTTTATCATTACTGGGTAATGCCTTTTGGTCTCAAGAATATAGGTGCAACATATATGAGGGCAATGACGACAATTTTCCATGATATGATTCATAAAGAGATTGAGCTGTACGTGGATAATGTACTTATCAAATCCCAAGAGAGTTCGGATCATCTGACCCATTTGGAGAAATTCTTCAACAGATTAAGAAAGTACAATTTAAAGTTAAATCTTGCTAAGTGTGCTTTTGTGTGCCATCAGGGAAGTTACTGGGATTCATAGTCAGCAGAAGCGGCATCGAGCTAAACCCATCCAAAATCCAGACAATTCAAGATTTTCCACCGCCGAGGACGAAAAAGGAGGTTATGAGTTTCATGGGCCATTTGAATTACATTAGTAGGTTCATTGCCCATAACAGTCATATGCGAGCCAATTTTCAAGATGTTGAAGAAAAATGCATTGAATAAGTAGACAGAAGAATGTCAGAGAGCTTTCGACTGCATCAAGGAATATTTATCTGCACCGCCGATTTTGGTTTCGTCCAGAGAAGGAATTCCATTGTTGTTTTACCTATCAGTCTCAGAAAATGCTTTCAAATATGTCCTCGGGTAACATGATGAGACCGGTAGGAAAGAGAAAGCCATCTACTATATGAAGCCCGTTACACTCTCGTAGAAAGGACATGTTGCACTTTGACTTGGGCCGCACAAAGTTGAGGCATTATATGTCATCATACACAACATACCTCATCTCGAGAATGGATCCATTGAAGTATATATTCCAGAACGCCATGCCCACGGGAAAGCTAGCCAAATGGCAAATGTTGCTGAGTGAGTTTGACATTGTGTATGTAACTCAAAAGGCAATCAAGGGGCAAGCTTTAGCAGATCATTTGGTAGAGAATCCGGTTGATGATGAATATGAGCCACTTCGAACTTATTTCCCAGATGAGGAAATTTTATTCGTAGGAGAAGATATTACAGAAATTTACCTCGGATGGAGGCTATTTTTTTATGGGGCGGTCAACTTCAAAGGTTCAGGAATCGGAGCGGTTTTGGTGTCAGAAACGGGTCAACATTATCCGGTAATGTCTAAGTTGCATTTCTCATGCACCAATAACATGGCCAAATATGAAGCTTGCATCTTAGGTCTCAAATTGGCACTTGATATGGGTGTTTGTGAATTGCTAGTCATCGGGGATTCAAACTTACTGATTCATCAGGTAAGGGGAGAATGGGCGGTAAAAAATTTCAAGATTACTCCTTATGTGGAGATGGTGCAGGCATTATATGGAAAATTCAAAGAAGTTGATTTCAGACATATCCCAAGGATACAAAATGAGTTTGCTGACACTTTGGCCACTATATCCTCCATGATTCAGCACCCAGATCAGAGTTACATTGATTCTTTGGAAATAAGCTTGAAGGAGCAACCCGCACATTGTGCATATGTTGAAGAGGAGCCTGATATTAAACCATGGTACTATGACATAGGTATATAGAATCTGGAATATATCCTTAAGAGGCCAGTAACAACCAAAAGAAGACAATCCGGCGTTTGGCGAAGAACTATTTTCCAAGTGGGGAAATACTTTTTAGGAGGACTCTAGATTTGGGATTCTTAAGATGCGTCGACACTGTGGAAGCCAATAAATTAATAAAAGAAGTACACGCTGGAGTTTGTGGGCTATACATGAATGGGTTTTCCCTTGCTAGAAAGATCCTGAGGACCGGTTACTTCTGGATGACTATGGAAAATGATTGTAGTAGGTATGTGCAGAAGTGTCCAAAATATCATATACACGGAGATTTGATTCGAATGCCTCCACATGAGCTCTATGCGATGAATTCATCTTGGCCTTTCGTAACTTGGAGCATGGATATTATTGGACCTATAGAGCCACCGGCATCGAATGAGCATAGATTTATTTTGGTTGTTATTGACTACTTTACTAAGTGGGTCGAAGCAGCTTCATATAGAGCCATCACTAAGAAAGTGGTTGCAGATTTCGTCAAGAATAACTTGATTTGCCGATTTGGAGTGCCAGAATTGATCATTACTGACAATGGGGCAAACTTGAACAGTCACTTGATGAATGAAATTTGTGATCAATTTAAAATAGTGCATCACAACTCGACCGCATATCATCCACAGATGAATGGAGACGTGGAAGCTGCCAATAAGAACATCAAGAAGATCTTAAGAAAGATGATCAAAAATGATAGATCATGGCATGAGATGTTGGCTTACGCTTTGCTAGGGTATCGCACGACAGTTCGAACCTCCACCGAAGAGACTCCTTATCTATTGGTTTATGCGAATGAAGCTGTGATACCTGCTGAGGTTGAAATACCTTCCCTAAGGATTATTCCGGAAGCCAGACTAAGCAATGAAGAATGGGTTCACGCTTGCTATGAACAACTCATGTTGATTGATGAAAAGAGAATGGTTGTTGTGTGTCATGGTCAGTTGTATCAGCACAGGATGGTTTGTGCCTTTAACAAGAAAGTAAGAGCTCGAACATTTAAAGTTGGACAATTAGTTCTCAAACGCATACTCCCTCACCAAGAAGAGCACAAGGGCAAGTTCGCTCCAAATTGACAAGGGCCATACATAGTTCGCAAGGTACTATCTGGATGGGCTCTGATTTTGTCTGAGATAGATGGCCAAGAGTGGACCAAACTAATCAATTTTGATGCGGTAAAAAGATACTATGTTTGAAAGACGTTCTAATTTTTGTGTTTCTAAGTTTATCTGTAATCACCTTGTAATGATGTGTAATTGCCTAGAACCCCTTCCTTTTATGTACAAACTACGTTTGACCTGAATTCCCAAGAAATGGATACGTAGGCGGCCTATGTCGGCTTCGGTCAACCCTCTTAGAATAATTTATCCCTTCTTTTTATGTACGAACTATGTTTGACCTGAATTCCCAAGAAAAGGATATATAGGCGGCTTATGTCGGCTTCGATCAACCCCATTAGAATAATTTATCCCTTCTTTTTATGTACAAACTACGTTTGACCTGAATTCCCAAGAAAGGGATACATAGGCGGCCTATGTCGACTTTGGTCAACCCATTAATTTCTTTCTGTATATCCCTAGCGTAGTCTTGAACTACGTTTGACCTAATTCCTGCTTCAACGGGATACATAGGCGCCCCAACGGCTCGGTCATTAACCCCAAGAAATGAAAACTGGGGCAGAATTTTTGAGAAAGAATCTCAAAAATTCACAAGAGAAGATCAACATGCGACAAAGAGAATGAAGATCAGCAAAGACTTCAAATCCACTCGAGATGATATCATCTCAGACTATTTTAAATTAGGACAGAAATTCACTAAATATTGGAATATATTTCAAATTCCCCAGCACCAGATTGTAAATTCAAGCTCTTAAAGTCACCAGCTGCGACAAAGTCTAGGTGGACTTAATTTCTAGCTATGATAGAACTATTTAAAGAACCCTCCAACAATGATCATGAATTCTGGAAATCATCCGTCGGATATAGTTAAAGCCACGAGGAAGACGTTCATTGAGCTAGTACATGACATGACAGACAGAAATTTTCTAAAGCTTTTACAGATACTTTCGAAACTATTTGCTAAGGATAAGACTACTTTTGAAAAAAATCTTTACAAATCTTTTACTTAGTGATTGCCTGGGCATCTATGGGGGCTGGGACCCAGGGTAGAGATACTAATGTGATGGGGCACCTGAAAGATGGCGGAAAACTGAGCAAACAATAAAGTCAACACGGAGTATGTTTATTCAAACTAATTATTTTTCTGTGGATGCAGGGACCGATACACAAAAATGAGCGTTTCTTTCAAAAAATCCCCAAGCAAGTCGGGAGCCATGCCAGAGCATATAATGCTTAAGAACGGTACTTTTGGTAGCCCAAAAATGGGGCTCAACACCTATTTATCGACGACCTTTTGAATTGTCCATCTCATTTTTTGAGATCATAAAGGACAAACAAAGGCATCTTATTTTCTTTATGAATATTGTATTTAGAATTTTTCTAAAAAATAGTCGCTAGCAAAAATGAATTTTTACTTACTAACTATTTTGAGTACAGGTATATTCAAGGGAGTTAGCATAATAAATACAATAATCAAATGATCACTCAATAGGGGGAAGAGCAGAAAGCCGCCCTCAAAATTCACCTTAAGCCAAAAAAAGGTGAGAGCAACTTTGTGTTTACTAATTGTCTACTTTAACTACAGGTATATGTAGAAAACAAGACGCAGACAAACAAACTCAGGTGAAACTACTTTCAAATTTCCAAGAGTGCCATTCATATCATCGCCAAAAGGGCCATTTTATATTATTTCATATCATTGTCAAGAGGGTCATTTCATAGTATTGCCGAGAGGGCCATTTCATATCATCGCAGAGAGGGCCATTCACATCATTGCCAAGAGGGCTATTTTATAGCATTGCCGAGAGGGCCATTCACATAATTTCCAAGAGGGACATTTCATAGCACTGCCGAGAGATCTATTGATATCATTGCAAAGAGGGCCATTCATATCATTGCCAAGAGGACCATTTCATAGCATTGCCGAGAGGGCCATTTCATATCATCACCGATAGTGCCATTTCATATCACTGCCAAGAATGCCATTTCATATCATTACCAAGAGGGCCATTCATATCATCGCCGAGAGGGCCATTTCATATCATCAGCATTTCATATCTGTTGACACGTAAGACATAAATATTGGCATCGAGGATATCATCAGTATTTTATATCTGTTGACATGCAAAACATAAGCACTGGCATCAAGGATATCATCACATTTCATATCTGTTGACACGCAAGATATAAACACTGACGTCAAGGATATTATCAGTATTTTATATCTGTTGACACGCGAGACATAAATACTGGGGTCGAGGATATCACCACATTTCATATCCGTTGACACACAAGATATAAACGCTGGCGTCGAGGATATCATCATCATTTAATATCTGTTGACACGCTAGACACAAATGCTAGTGTCGAGGATATCTCATCATTTTATGAATCAACATCTGAATGCATCAAGAGCACACGATTTGAAGGGACACCTTTAAGTCGGTGTCTAAAGACAGATTATACATAAGACTTCCTAGAAATTGACAATTTGAGGGTCATCTATAAGTCATATTATTTGAAATATGGTAGTGTGCAAGATCACCTTTTAATTGATAGCTCATAGGTCATCCATAAGACACAACAATATCCTAACCGGATAATGTGTAAGGTCACCCCAAAAATTAATAGTCTGAAGGTTATCCATAAGTCACAACTAAATTTTTATCGGAGAATATACGAGATTATCAAATTGATACATCTAAGGGTTCCCTATAAGCCACGTCATATCCAAGATCGATTATGTGCAGGATTACCCAAGGACTAACAATTTGAGACATATCTATAAGTCATATTGTATCCAAGGTCGGATGATATGCAGGAACACCTGAAAGCTAGCGATTGGAGGCATATTTGTAAGCCATATCTCATCCAAGGTCGGATAATGTACAAGATTACCTAAAAGCTAGCAATTTAAAGATATCTGTAAGTCGCCTTGTATCCAACATCAAATAATGCGCAAGATTATCCAAAGATTGACAATTTAAGGGAAATTTATAAATAGATCATCGGCTACAACCGGAGAGGTTATCATTAAACATACAATAAGTGATATAGGTAACCAAAAGAGTTGCCACACTAGCATAAGATTACACGGTTGTAGAGACTGTTCTGCATAAAGTATCACCGGTGTCCTAAAGGGCCACCCCACTTTGAAGACATATTCAACAGACAAATGTCATAATTATACAACAACCAAGAGGGTTGTTGTGTTTGCTATTGCCATTTATTTCCTTCCAAATAGGTACATGGAAGGATGACTTCGCTTTTTAGTCAACAACTCACGTGGAGATATGATAAAAAAAAGTTATATACCTCTTTCGTGAATTATGTTTTGCACTAACAATTTTGTTTGAGATATTGTCGAGAGCATCCGAGAGGATGAAAATCTCGAATCAAGACCATAGGTGCAGAAGACTCCAGCTAGGACGCAGCACAACGTGGGACTCTTTCTTAGCAGCAAAATGGGACATAGTCTAAAGAGGGACATTAAATTCTTTGGATGCGAACTAAAGGATGATCACCGCCACCATCTAACCACACCCTTATTAGAAGGCATGTGGGTATTACAGGATATTCTTTTTTCAACTTCACCATTGAGATACTTCTAAACTTACATCGAGGGTAGTCTTCTCTTTCTTTCAAATTCGAGTGATAGGACACCTAGAGTTTTGGAAACTATGTCCAGGTAAGTTCTTACCTATAGATGTGAAGGATCCCATATTCATGGTTAAGAGGTTGCAAGACTTTTCCCATAACTCCATCAACTTGTCGCTCATCCTGAGCCAAAAATTATCTGAAATAAAAGATCGACTTTTCTACCGATTGAGTCAAACTATAAGCAGTCTGATTCCCTGAAATCTCGGGGATATGTAGGCCGGGCTCTATGTAAAAAACTCAACTGCATTCCAACCTCCCCCAAATCCCTTTATTCCCCAGCTTCTCGGTTTAACCAAAAACTCTAAAACCGTGATAGTTAGTAAATTTTCTTTAAAATCGTGCTTAAAATCAAGCTGTATGAACTACAAGTGGTCTGAATTCTCATGAAACCTGAGATATGTAGAAAACCTGATACCGAGGTTCGGCCATAACTCCATGAAGCTCGTGCAAAATCCAACCTCTTTTGGATATGAATTTATGGTTAGACAAAAATTAGGAACGTCAACCTCCTTTTAACCAGGGTTACTTGCATCCACCCTACCCAAAGGGAGGGGGCAATTGTTGACACCTAATTTTTGCCCTCCACGACTAAAGTTAACCCTGAGTTTCAATAAAATCAAAATATTTATCTCATCTGAATAAAAACTTTGTTTGAAATATTTTGTACGTAATTTTGTCATCTTAAGTAGAGATTATATATTATCATATTCAATTATTCAAGATTATATAATTTACTTACTTAAGTTTATTCTATGGAATATCATATTTTAATTAAGAATTATTTTAAAAATAAATTCAAATGGTTTAAATCTTGATTTAAATATATTTATTCTCAAAAATAATTTGTTTTGATAGATATGTTTTTGATTTTATTAAACCAAGAAGCTAGGGAGTAAACAAGGTGCTAATTCGTATCAAATTTTTGATTTGATTTAGTCAATTTATTAAGTTTGACTCTAATTGAAATCAAATTGGCCCCAATTGTAATGCAATTGACCAATTGGTATTCAATTTGGCTAGAATTCAAATTTAATTGCCTAAATTGTAATCTAAAATACAAATTTCTAATTTAATTAGGGTTATTTCAACCCAATCAAATTTAATTAGGATTATTTTAATCCCAACTAAATCTAATTGGGGTTATTAAATAACCCCAATTAAAACTTATTTTTCCCTTCAATTAAAACCAACCAGCAACCCGTCTCTTCTTCTTTTAATGTTACCAACCCAACAATCCCATTAATAATTCCAGGCCCAACAACAAAACAACAACAGCCCCAGCCCACCAAATCCTCTGACCCGGCCTACCTAAAATCTCCTTTCTCCTTTAATCAGCAACAACTACTGATCTCCAAGGTACAACAGCCAAAAACCAGCGTACATACACATCAACGATAGCAACATCGTGAACTATCAACCCAAACTCGACCCTTCAATGATCCGACGTCATCAGTCGCAACCCATGCCCGTTCCACGAAAATTCATGCAAGAAAAACCTAGAAGTTTCTAGAACCTAATGAGTTATCTCCCCAACGGTTTGATTCCGCGATTTTTGGTGTAATTGTATGATTTCATACTTATTTGGACAAATCTCATTGGTTCTTGGGGATAATTTATTTTTCCCCAAATCTTATTGGTCCACAATTTTTATTTTTCTTCAAAGAATCCAAAAATGGATGCGTCATGGATGAAAGTCGAAGCGGGAAGGATTGGAATTTTAAATTTCAAAATTTTCTATTCTCGAAAATCCCTAATTTACCCCCATAAATAAATCCTAGTTGACTCTCTATAAAAGGGGAGTTTTAGAAAGCAAAGAAGGGGTTCAAAAATTGGGGTTGGAAATTTTTGGGTCTCAAGAGAAAAAAAAACCTCAGAGCAAAACCAGTCTATTTTTCTAAAAGTAAAAAGATGTCCCGTGAAGTTCGTCGGCAAATCTAAGTCCCCGAGTTGACGAGGACGCTTTATTTCGTTTATAGTGTTCTGATTGCTGGTAAAGTCTTATCTAGTTAAGGGCGTATCTTGATGAATTTTGCTGCATTTACTCTCTGTTTGGTGGTCAGTGTTTATGTTTGTGCATGCTTTTCGTTCTTTCTTTATTCTACTCTAATTGTTTTCTTGAAAATGCTTTCATGCTTGTTTTAAGAATGTTTATTGCTGGGGTGTTTACCTGTATGAATCCATTTTCAACGTAAGTTTATGTAGGAAGTGTGATTAGTAAGCGATATTTATAATAAAGACTGCTATGTTGACCAGAGACCACTCTTCTCATTTTTACATTTTGCATTTTATTTTCGTCGTCCATGCACGTTTGCGTATTAAATATCTTAGAGAAAGTTAGGCATGTCATTATCTGGTTAACTCTCGTTATATTTTCATTTCTCTCTTTGGTTGATCATGTATCAGCTACTTCGTACTGTTTTGTTGTGGTTGAACTTGTTATTTGAAGTGATACAGATATGTCTCACTATTTTGATCGGCTTTTGATTATTTGAGATCTATAACACGTTGCCATTTTAGTTAAATCCGCATTAGTTCTTCTTTCAGTTTTCCTCCCTTTGATTGATCATGTGTTAGTTAGCTTCCGTTGCTTTATTTTTTCCTCTCTTCTTTTGTTCGATTAGGTACTAATGTGCTTTATTCTTTCTTTGCATGAAAATTATCTGAGTCCTACTTGGACTCTTTCCCTTTTGCATCTCATCACGGGCCAACGAGGCGTATCCTTTCGAGTCAAGCCCTAAAGAAAGATAAATATTGATCTCATGGCCTATTGGATGAAAGGAGTGAAGGAAGAAGCACGGATTAAATTTCCGTATTCGAAGTGGCTAAGAGACATAAAAGTCTCATTTATTTGCTTAGTTATTTATAGTTGCCTTTATGTATTCAGTTATTTGTTGTCTTATTTCTTTATTTCATTCATTCGGGCCACGAAGTCAAAGTTGTATTCAATACAGGTGGAACAAGATTCGAGCCAAAGGCTCGAGAACTAGATTAGGAGAGGTGAAATGGGTCAAAAGCCCAATTAGACTAGGACATGTCTCATTGATTTGGGCACAATGGCCTAAATCCCTTACTTCCTCCCCTTCTTCCTCTTCTATATGCTTGTTTGCCTTATGTGTTTTGCGAACATAGTTAAATCCTTAGTCAAGTCGCTAAAAAACTTGGTTTGGCATAAACATCAAAATATTTCTAAAATTACTTTTATTTTCAAAAATCAACTTTTTCAAAGTTAGTCAAAGACGATTTTCAAACAGATCGGATAACCGCAAGTTAGCGGACGTTTTAGGTGCCTAACACCTTCCTAAAACGTTAATAGGAACCGCTTATCTAGAATCTCTAACTTAAAACGATTTTCCTGTTTTGAATCGTTTGAAGTAACTCTCTAAAGGTTTCTTAATTTCTTTTCAAAATTAAGTGGCGACTCTTCTCAAAAGTCAAAATTTCTCCGCAAAACATCAAAATCAATTGATTTTGAAGAAAAACAATCAAACATACACACAATATTCCTAAAGCAATTACCTTAAACTTCTTCTGTTGTTTGGTTGTCGCTCTCAAAATTATTGGTCGTCTACTGGCTGTCGTTCTCAAAATTATTGGTCGTCTAGACACATCTCTATGAAGATAATTTTCACCGCATTGTATAAATCTAGCACAATCAAAGAACGGAGATCAGTGTCCAATACATATATAAAAGATAACTTCACAATAATCATCGATCTCAATAAAATAATTTACAATAATTTTTTTTAACAAAATAACACAAATTATTAATCAATTATAAATAAATAATCTTGAATCACACTTTGAATAGTTGGAAACTGGGCATATATATTAATATGCACACATGTCATCCATGAATGTTATATAACCAAAAAAAAAAAATGATGAATTAAAAAAAAATAAGTTTTAGAGAATAAAATAAGAATTTTTATTAGAAAGTTAGTTTATATAGAAAAAAGTTAATTGAAATTCAGCTTTATCTAGTTTAGAGTTTGTTTTCAATTCAAATTTTAAAAAATAGGTGACTTTTAATTCAAATTCAAAATTCAAAAATATCTAACCAATTTTTAGAAAATTTTATCTTAATCTAAAGAGTAAGCTTTATCTAGTTTAGATTTTGTTTTCGATCCAAATTTAAAAGAATCTGGGACTTTCATTTTAAATTAAAAATTCAAAAATATCTATCTAATTTTTAGCAAAATTTATCTTAATCTAAAGAGTAATTTTAAAAATAAATTATATTTAAAAATAAAATTTATTTTTTTATAGCTTCAATTTAAAAGTACATAAAATGTTTCAAACTAAATAAGTTTTTGTTAACTTTACTTTTACGTGTACACTATTTTTTGAAAACTTTATCTTTTGTACACTATTTTTAGAAAACGTTATCTTTTAAAATAAATATTATATTTTTATAATTGTAATTTTGAAGTATAAAAAACGTAGAATATTCATCTTAAAGATATCATCTCTCAAAATACTTACGTATAATTGATTTATGTTTAATTCTTTTTTTTTTAATCTTTAAAATAAATAAACAATCTCTGTATAGCGGGAGAGGATGGAAAATTACGTGAGGGGTGCAGAATTTAAGTTGGTTTGGATTTGTTAATTTTTATTTTGGTCTTTCTTCCTATATTATCACTCTCTTTTATACTATTTCTTTTTTAGAAAAAAATTAAAAGTGTGCTTGTCTTATTATTATTATTATTATTATTATTATTATTATTATTATTATTATTATTATTATTATTATTATTATTTTAATTTTTTTAATCTTTCCCTAATATATAAATAAAATATATTTAAATATATTTTATAACATTTAAATTTTATAAGAGATAAGTTTGAAATAGTAAATATCTATTAGAACTCTTTAATTGTTTGTTTCTATTTTTAAGATAATGAAAATTTTTTTGTAAAAGGATAATTTATACAAATTTAAATACTTAATTTTTTAATTCAAAATTTTATTACAATATTTTTAATTTTGTCTTAAAATATTTTTTAATATTATCTTAAAAATTGTCATGTGGCTATTTTAATAGCTTAACACGTGACATCTTGTCTTGCTTATACTTTGCTTATATATATATATATATATAGATAAGTAGACCCATGATCCTATGTGATGTCCTGTGTAGTAATTCATGTTCGACATGTTTTACGCCACAGAGATTTTCGCATGTCTATTTGTTCATACAAATTTTAGGATCTATTTGTGCACATTCAAAATTGAAAGATATAAAATATCAACTGGGATCAACAAGTTAAAAAGCATGTGTATGTATTATTTCTTTTTAACCTGTCTAATTTTGTTCATGTTGGAGTAGTATAATTGCCACAACACGTGGTAAAAGAGAAGGGGACGAGACCAGGAATTCTTTTGTTTCCTGTCAATGTCCGGTATCTGTTTTGATGTTCCGACCTATCCAATTCTTAATACCGATTAAATGGGGAAGCATCCCTTACTACTCACAAAGATTTTTTTATTTTTTATTCTCAAGGCTCAAACAAAATTTTGGTTCAGGATCATCGAATCCTATTCATCTCACACGTTTGGTTGTGTGACAAGGAAGTTCAACTGACAATATATTAGAGTAAATTCCTCAAATTATTGCTCAATTTTACAAATATTTCAATAAAGTCGCTTATGAATTTTTTGGACAATATTATCATTAAACTCTATCACTTATTCCAAACAAGCTAAAAGTAACAGAAATATTAAAAAATTAGCGAGTTTTTTTTTTTTAATTTAGGATTCATATTTAATCCAATTTAGTACCAACCATATAATTAACATGGCGTTCTTCTTTCATGGCTTCAAATACAGTGCAAGTTGACAAACATAATTTAAATTTAATACGCCCACGCCCCTAGCTACTCATGTCCTATCATTTTCTGATTTGATGTTTAACATTCGAAACTTTGATTATTAAGCAACAAATGCTTAAGGTATACTTCAAACATTCTTGGACTTTAATCCATTTTTGTATATCCTAATATATGGAGAGTGGAAGATTGGGTTACAAGATTCATGAAATTAGGGGTTGTGTTTCCTTTAGAATGTTTAATCATTCTGATAATTAACAAATAAAAAAGATTTTAAGTTTTGTGTACTGTGCATGTAAAAATTATTTACACAATTATTGAGTCATTTTATAAGATAGTTACAAGTAAAGCCCTTTGATACTTACTAATTAATACTCCATTTGTCCAATAATACTTGTTTATAATTGACTTTACATACAAGTTAAAAAATTATAAATAATAGAGGTAATTTTACCATAACATCCTTTGACCCTTTGAATATAATTAATTTATAGCTCTGGAAGATAAGTTGGATAGTGAATAATATTTAATATCAAGGGTTAAATGGACACAAATCACAAATGGTTAAAATATTATTGATTTTTCAAATTGAATGAGTATTATTGGATATTTATTTTTAGTATAGTGGACAAATATTAATGAAATGATAGTAATTTAATATGCTATCACATAGTGCAATCTTTTCTTACATCGTTGGTACATGACATATATAATTTAAATCTATAGAAAGAAGGATAAATTAAACAAACCCACAAACTAATTAAGGGTAATTAATATATTAAATCCTTACCCTTTGATAAAATTACTTAAAATTCCTTTTTTATTATTTTGGTCTTGATACATATATTTGATCTTTTCAGCCGCTTTATACTTCCCCATTGATGCTCCAAATCACGTTTTTTAATTTTCGGATTAAGGTTTGTTCCTATCTAATGAATACAATTTTCATATACATAGCTACAAAAGGTTTGTGCCTATCGTTCGAGATTTGTTATTATTTCATCTCATATATATAAAATTATTATGTGTATGAGCCCATGTACCTTAAATTTGTTATTTATATGTGGTGAAACAAACATTGATGGGTTGTTTATTTCAGCATATATACATTACAAAGTTATGTATATGTTATTCATTAATAGTGTTATACATAACACAGTTACATATATCAACCCACATACATAATTCTTGTATGTATATGTGTTGAAACAGACACTGTTAGACTATTCTATGTTTAAAATATATACGTTACAGAGTTATGTATATGCTATGTATTAACAGTGTTGTACGTAACACAGTTATATATATAGTTCTGTTAGACAAGCTGAGCTTGTTTATTTCAGCCTATATACATAACATTGTTATGTATATGAAAGAATATTAGACATGAATATTCAGCATGTTTTATGTTTTCTAAATGTTTGTTTAAGTTTTGTTGCATATTAAACTAATATTGATTAGCAATATATATTAATACAGGGGATGCAATTCGGATGCAATTGCCGAAATCAATTCGAACCTCAATCTCTAATTTTGATCGTTGAAATTGATTTGGAGTTTCAAATATTTGAAATTGAAAAGTTGTTACTGAATTTAAGGAATTCATAAATATAGCCTTAATTGCGTTATATATCTGAAGCAGATATTTTATTTCCTTAATTATAGTTAAATCAGTTAGTTCAGATACATTAGTTGTTAATTTATATCGGCGTCCAGTTATGTATATGAATAATTAAAATTCAGGAGAGAGAAAAATTAAATAAGAAGATCGGGAGAGAACGTAATTAAGGAGAAATTAGTGAGATTTATGTTATTTATCAATAATTTAACCATCGTCTCGAATTCATCCCCTATCTCTAACCATCAATATTAATCGACACTTTATGTACACACTTATATGGGTACTAGTTTAACCGCATGTGCCTCGCACGTGTAACATCTATTTAAAATTAAATAATTTTATCTATTGCAGAAATTTGTAATGACGTACAAAATTTTAAATTATTTTTTAAAGATCCTTCACATTTAATATATTAGTGTAAGCATAAACATATATTTTAGTATAAACACGTATATATTTTACCACCAAAAGTTTCAAGTAGTTGATGGATCATCACTTTTATATTTATCATGCAGGGTCTATTTTTTTTTTCTTTTCTATATTTAAAATCTTTTCTTATTTTTAAAGTCAAACGAAATGAAATAGTAAAAGAAAAAGACAAAGAACAAAGTAATTGTAATTAAAAATTCTAAACCCGGACAACTCTCAAAACAAAAAGCAACAAATTTCACCGACTATATATTTTTCAAATCAAAATTCTCACTTTACTTCATAACTATAAAACACAATGAAACTTAATCATACTTTTAAATTTTTTCTGCTTCTCGATATACCATAAACGTAGACAGATATAGAAGGAATTTAAAATTAGGGTAAAGTACATAAGGTGGTTCTTTACATATATTTAAGAGTCTTAATTTTTTTAACGGAAGAACTATCTGAAATGAATCAAAAATATCCCTCGTTAGTTTTTTGGCTCAAAAATATTTCTCCGTTAAATATTTAGCTCAAAAATACCCTCTACACAGAATTCCACCAGCATGCCATCTAGATAAAAAAAAGTCACGTGGCCATGCCACGTCACTATTCACGTGTAATTTTATTTTTTAATTAGATGACATTCCTTTCTTCTTTAAGCTCTGCTTTGCTTCAATCAGAATTCCAACTTAACCCAACACCACATCAATATATTCATAACTTCTGTAGAAAAGATTCCAACTTTTATTGAATTTTTAACCCAACAAGAACAAAAAATATATGATCCGTTCATAAATTAGAAAAAAGAATGAAAGGCAGACGATCTGTTGAAATTCCATCATTAAAGGTGATTGCGGTGAAGTATTGCAGTCGATCTGTTGAAGATTCAGCTAAAAAATTTGAGGAAGAAAAGATTCCAACATTCAGAAAAACTTGAGATCCTTCCAATCTCTTCCTGCGATAACTTAAGGGAAATTGTTGCTGCATTTGACTTGCCACTGCCAGGAAGGATGATCATTAGAGGATGCCCAAGTTGCATTTTTTAATACTGATCGGTGGAGAAAGTTTGCGAGTTTCCTACTTAAATTATTACCAATTAACTATCAAAACATACCTCGAAATTGATGAATCAGCTGCCATGTGGACGAAATTTTATGGGCAAATTAAGTTATCACGTGCCTTTTGGCGATTGTATTCAAACACTTGGTCTAGTAAGTTTCGAGGTGTTTTGATGAATAGTCGTGATAGTTCAGGTATGGAACTCCAAAAAACTGATACTTCAAGTTTGTTTTTGACTATTATCTCTAAATTATTTAGAACTTGCTGGTTTGTTCTAGTTAACTTCAGTTAGGCTTTCTTTTCTAATGTTCTTGCACATCTTTTCTTGTAAAAGATTTTGTTTCCTTCCAAAACCAGGCACTGATCCTCATAACAGGATACTGAGTTTTGATATTTCTTTTTGCAGCTGTATTTTTGTAATGCATTGCTATAGATTCGCAGTTAAAGAGTTTTGAATTGTACAAATTAGTGTGCTGATGGACTGTCGAATCCGATATTAAACAATAATAATCTAGACAGAGGTGGTTGTTGCAATTATAACAACTAAGCCTCAAATCCAGGCAAGTTGAAGCCGGCTATGTGAATCCTCACCATCTATGTTGTTTAATTCTGTCTTGATCCAATATGTGTTGAACACTATGTTTCTCCTTTATATATAAGAATTCAATACAATATGAACAACAAATAAATGGTTCTAGGAACTTGTCCCTGAACTATTCAGAATGTACTGTTCCATTCATGTCTCGTCCAAAAGTTTGCTCCTTCCGCTAACCAGACAGTTTGAAACTAACCTTCTGACTAACGCTTGCTCCAATTCTGATAAAAAACACAACTAAAACAGGGGAAATCGACCAATTTTGTCACTGAATAGGACCAGATCAAACTATTACCATTTGTCAATATTTAGATACTGATATTTCTAAATATGAGATAATCAAATAGAGTTATAACTTATTCCTAAAACATGATAAACCTATTAATTTATCATGAAGGTAAAGGCCGGCATGGTAGGCGAGAAATCAGCTTGAAAAATTTTTCTCTTAATTTTGCAGTGCTGTAATTCTGTCTGATGGGCAATGATGATCTTCAACTCTTTATGTTCACACTTTTATTTTTCTTCCTCAAATTTTCGAACTGGATCTTCAACAGATCGACTGCAACACTTCACCGCAATCACCTTTAATGATGGAATTTCAACAGATCGACTGCCTTTCATTCTTTTTTCTAATTTATGAACGGATTATATATTTTTCGTTCTTGTTGGGTTAAGAATTCAACAAAAGTTGGAATCTTTTCTACAGGAAGTTATGAATATATTGATGTGGTGTTGGGTTAAGTTGGAATTCTGAAGGAAGCAAAGCAGAGCTTAAGAAGAAAGGAATGCCATATAATTAAAAAAAAAAATTACACATGGATGATGACGTGACATGGCACGCGGCTTTTTTTTTTTACCTTGGTGGCATGCTGGTGGAATTCTGTTAAGTGGAGGGGTATTTTTGAGCTAAATATTTAACGAAGGAGTATTTTTGAGCCAAAAAACTAATGAGGGGTGTTTTTGATCTATTTCAAATAGTTCAGGATATTTTTGACCCTTTTTCGTTATTTTTATATCTCATCTTTCTCACTTGATCCTAATTTATATATCTCACTTTCATTTTTAGTTAGTTTCCAAAAAGAATGATATATTTTTATATTCTGTATCACTTTAATTTTAAAAACCATTTGCCTCTAAATTATTTGTAGCCAGATAAACATCTTCGACTTATTTTAGACAACAAGTTTTAAAAGTTTTATTTCTTCCTTAACTTCTTGTCAAGTCAAACTTATTCATTTAAATTGAGACGGATGGGTATTATTATTTAACGTGATACACAGGTGCAAAACATGTACACTAACTTAAAAATATTGTTTGAACTTTTTGCCCTCTATTAAAAGTTTTTGTTTTAGAAAAAATCATCTTTTCACTATTTTTCTAACATTTAAGAGTTAAAAATTAATTAAATATATTTATGGTAAAATCTTTTCATATTATAAGTTATTAGAATTAGTGACAACTAAATACTTTTTCTCCTATTTAAGAATTCTAAATCAACTATTAGATTTTAAAAAGATTTAAAAAATCTAGAAATAAATATAAAAGTATTAGAATACAAAAATTTAGGAAGTACCAAAATTTTAAAAGTATATGACTCTTAAAATATTATTAAAAATAGAAAATGGTCAAAAATACTCATGAACTATCTGAAATTGATCAAAAAAACGGAAAAGGGTCAATATATTCAAATTTTTGAGCTGAATCTTCAACAGATCGACTGCAATACTTCACCGCAATCACCTTTAATGATGGAATTTCAACAGATCGACTGCCTTTCATTCTTTGTTCTAATTTATGGACGGATCATGTATTTTTTTGTTCTTATTGGGTTACGAATTCAACAAAAGTTGAAATTTTTTCTACCAGAAGTTAAGAATATATTGATGTGGTTTTGGGTTAAGTTGGAATTCTGATTGAAGCAAAGCAAAGCTTGAAGAAGAAATGAATGTCATATAATTAAAAAAAATATATTATACGTGGATAGTGATGTGCCATGGTCACGTGGCTTCTCTTTTTTTTTTTACCTAGGTGGCATGCTGGTGGAATTCTGTTAAGTGGAGGGATATTTTTGAGCTAAATATTTAACGGAGGGGTATTTTTGAGCCAAAAACTAACGAGGGGTATTTTTAATTAATTTCAAATAGTTCAGGGGCATTTTTTATCCTTTTCCGTAAAAATAATAAATCATTGAGTGTAGCTTATATTATTCTGTACAAAAATGCCAAAAATGTGTAATAGTATTTACAACTAAATTGGAATCACGAAATTAATGTTTATTAGAAGATCTATTTTTAATCAATAGAAAATATATACAAAACAAATAGACTTTTGAAAAATAATAGTTGACCTTTAGTAAGATCATTATTGCTATGACTTTTTTTTTTGGTTAAAAGGATGATTCGTTAATAATAGTAATGTTGCTAGCGTTGTACATTATACAAAAACACCTGGCTGCAGATCTTGTTCCATACTGGAACTACTACTTCTTACATTATGTTTGAAGCTACTAATATTAGTACATTTTGTATTAACAACAGGCACACACTGCCTTCCTGCTTCCTTCCTTCTACCATTCTTTGCTAACTTATCCGCAACCCTATTTAGAAGCCTGAACTCACGGTGCATCGCCGGTTCTCCAACTCCCGAAGAAGATCCCTGCATAGAAGAATGATGTTGTTGTTAGATTCCAAATTATTCTTGCATGCAGATACCAGGTTTTCAGAGTCAGTTGCAATTATCAGAAAATCAAAATGCATGTGTAAGGCCATTTTGAGACCCAAATAGAGTGCCATAGATTCTTCTTTAAGGGGAGATTGGACACTAACTCTAGTGCTGAAACCTACCACCCAGTCAACATTATTATCTCTAAATACTCCCCCCGCCCCACCAGTTCTAGTTACATGATCAAAAGCTCCATCTATGTTCAGTTTTAAACCAACCGTAGGGGGCGTCCAGGAAAGAACATTTTCATGGATTTATTTTTTTGTAGTGGTAGTTAAAAGATAGAATTCCATAGCATTGTTATAGGGCATATCAGTAAGGATAAGCATTATTTAGTTATTAAACAGGTTGTTGTTCTGAGTTAACCAAATATTCCAAAAATAAAACTGGAAGGGTTTATGCCATTCCTGGTATTTACCAAGCCTAATGCCTTTCATTGCCCTACATCGATCAAGCCAATCTTCGAAGTTTGCTGTCTAAGGCGGGCTATAGGGGATGTCATATTAATATTTTCCCAGAATTGTAATGCACTAGTACACTCAAGGAAAATGTGCCTAATAGTTTTGGGCTGCTGGCAATGTTTACAAAGAGGGTTAACTTCAAGGCCTATATGGTTTAGGTACCAACTCGTAGGAAGTCTTTTATGAAAACAAAGCCAGTTAAAGAATTTCAACTTGTTAGGACATTTTATCTTCCAAATCCATTCAAAATGTCGAGTGTCTAGAGGAGTATTGAGGTGGTCAGCAAGCATTCTTTGGTAGACTGCCCCAATGGAGAACTTACCGTTACTAACTACGGAGAAAACTCTTTTATCTCGAATCCTAGGGCTGTCATGAATTACAGACGCTAGAATAGCATCTTTTATATGAGTGGGAAGAGGGTAATCGATGGCTTTGAGATTCCAGTTACCATTTACTATCAGGATGCTCAATGTAACCTTATCCTTATCCTTATCTAAGGGCGTGTGCAGAATACTAGCTAAGGGTTTGTCGAAGGAGGACCAGGTATGAGTCCAGAATCTAATGTTCTTGCCATCACCCAGCTCCTAGGAGGAGTAACTGTCACACACATTCCAACCTTGTTTAGTATTATTCCATATTGTGCTTCCAGGTGTGCTAAGCCAGCGCTTCTCCTCAATCTTTGAACCTTTGGCGTACTTGTGGAGCAGCACAGATGCCCACAAACTATTTGGCTTATTAGAGATCCTCCAAGCCAACTTAGCGTGCATTGATTTATTCCTTATGGAAGCTTTGTGCACTCCTAAACCGCCTACTCCTTTATGTATTAATAGGGTATCCCAAGCGATAAGGTGTAATTTTTTCTTAGAATCTGTGGATCCCCAAATGAAATGCCTCCGTATTCTATCAATTTGATTGGTTATGTCCCCCGGGAGCTTAATATATTGCATGATGTGGGTAGGGATACTATTAAGGCATGCTTTTGCTAAGGTTGTTCTACCGACCATGTTGAGAAAATTCGATTTCCATCCCGCCAATTTATTTTTTAAATTGTCAATAATAAATTGGAAGTCCCCATTAGTAGGTTTGTTATGCAAGATCGGGAAGCCAAGATACTTGCCAAAGCTTCTACAAGGTCTAATATTAAAGATAGTGGAGATGTCGGCTTTGGTTGAGTCATTGCAGAAGTGAGAGAACAAAATTTTTGATTTTTCAAAGTTAATACTTTGCCCGGACCATTTGCAGAAGTTTGCCAGAGTTTTGTTCAGTGTTTTAACTTTTTTTATCCGTAGTAGTCATAAGGACGAGGTCATCTGCAAAGAATAGGTGGGATAGTGTCAGGCCACTCCTAGAGATTCCAATAGGGTCCCACAAGCTATTATCTAGTTCCTCATTAATATTGTGGGCCAAAACCTCAATTCAGAGGATGAATATGTACGGGGACATAGGGTCTTTTTGGTGGATTCCCCTTGATGGATTAAAATATTCGGTTCTGGTACCGTTGACGAGGACAACGATCGAGCTGGTGTATATACAAGACATTATCCGATTAATGATATTTTGAGGAGAGTTAAAGTAATGGAGAGTGTTCCAGATGAAAGACCACTCGATTTTATCAAAGGCTTTCTCTAGATCAATTTTTAATAGCAGGTTACCTTTTTTTCCTTTCATTCTTTTGAAATAGCGTACGATTTCTTGAATAATGATAGCATTGTCAGTAACTTGTTTATTTTTAAGAAACCTCGCTTAGCAAGGACCTATAATTCTATCCATCAAGGGCCTAAGTCTCCTGGATATAATTTTAGTGATTATTTTATAGGATGTATTGCACAGGCTAATAGGGAAAAATTTATTTAGGGTTTGCGCATTGTTGGTTTTCGGGATAAGGCATATGTGATTTTTATTACTATCTTTCTCAATCCTAGCGTCTTTAAAAACAGTTAAGCAGAAATGTCGGACAGAGGAGCCTACCAGGTACCAATACTTTTGGTAAAAGAAAGGATAGATTCTATCAGGCCCAGGAGCTTTGTAAGGTTGAAAAAAAAAAAGACGATTTCCTTTATTTCTGCCTCAGAAGGAATTCGTTGAAGTTCTAATTTTTCGTCATTCGATAAGCAATTTTTTCTTGTTGGTATTGGCATCCAGATAGAATAATGATGATTTAAAAGGAATAGGTTACTAAAGTAAGAGAAAGTATGGTTGATTATGTCAGTCTGCTCATGAATTTCTAAGATATCAGTTTTGAGAGAGATTATTCTATTTTTCCTTCGCTGATAAGAGTTGAAGTGTGGAAAAATTTTGTATTCGCATCCCCTTTATTTAACCAGGTTACTCTAGATTTGAGCTTCCAGTAGTCCTCCTACATTTGAAGAATATGATTATATTCAACAGTGAGTCATTTTTCCAAATTCTTAAGGAAAACACTATGGTAATAGTGAGTTGAGCTTTGGATTCCTCGAAGTCTATGAAGAATTTTTTTTTTTCTAAAAATATCACCAATATTTTTACATGCCCATGCAGACGCCTCACTGGCAAATTCATGGACAGCATGCATAAGGGTGGGGTTGCTTTCCCAGGGCCACGACATTTCTAAATTTGGGATGATTGGTCCAGATTTTTTCTAGTTTAAAGGACCGTTTTCTTAGTGTAGGGTCATCATGAAACAAAGTTAACAATAAATGACAGTGATCCAAATGGGTATGAGGTAGATGCATGACGTGGGTATTAGGATATTGAAGAAGCCAATCATTTGTGACTAAGATTTTATCAAGTCTTTCAAGAATTAAAGCATTGTTGTGGTTAAATATTTCATTTAACCAAGTATATTTACTACCTTTAAAACCCAAATCCAACAAATCACAATGATTAATGATATCTAAAAATTCGGAGGAGTGAGATTTATTTATCAACTTACCTTTTTTTCCAGAATTTGAGAGGAGCTCATTAAAATCTCTTCCAATAGCCACTTACCTGGATATGCATTCCTGATGGTTTTTAGGTTCTGCCAGAGTAACCTTTGTTTCATCTTGTAAGGACTAACATAAATACAGCAAAGTAACCATGAGTCATTTTTCATTCATACCTTAATTTTAGCATGGATTTCCTGATCTGTGGTCGCTATCTCATCCAGTTCCAAGAGTGAATCATCCCACATTATGGCCAGCCCACCAGCATTCCCAACCGCTGGGACTTTAATGATTTGGTTAAAAGGAAAGTCATTGAGAAGTAGGAGATGATCCTACAAACTAGCAACGCCACAAAGGTTGGCTTGTGCCAGTCGTCTAAGGATCTAAAATTTCTCCAAAATTCTTGGCCATTTGCACCTCTATAGTTCCATATTATTAAGTTCATGGCTTGATTTCTATGAGGTGGGTTGATTAAGGAGATCTCCCTTGAAGTATTTTTCAAGGAAAAAGTTGGGTTGGTTACAGTGAGGTTCATTACTAGAACATAATTCCCTACCTGTGGATTGAATGGGTAGCGAATGTCTAAGAAAGTCTTGATTAGGTTTTGGGGACATATAAGGATGAATTTCTTCGCGAACTTATCATTGAAAACCATTACTTTTATATCTTTTAGAATTGTTATTTTAGTTCTTGTTTCCCGCATTATCTCTAAGGCTTCTTCTATTTCTTGAGTAGGTGTATTCACCAGTCTTGGATGGGTTAGTATGGGATTGGAATGTACCTGGGATGAGAAAGCTATATTGTTGGAAGCTGGTGCTGTTACATTCTCCAGTGGGGCCGGAAGACTCATGTTGTTGTCATCACTGGATCTACTTCCATGGTTGGGCCTTGCATTTACCAGTGGTGGTAAAGCGGATCGATGTCCATAAAGTTGTGGTAAGTGGGAAAGTATGGTAGTGTGGCGGCATTCATCAGTGTCAGATTGTAAGTGCCAGCTGGCATGATCGTTGGAGTCTCCAAGTGGGAATGTGGAAGAAGGGTATTGCAGGCACCGAGTAGTTCAGGGGCATTGAAGGACGGTCGACATCTATAAATGGCTGTTGTACAGCTTCATCACCCGCCTTATGCCTTCCGAAGCTAGGTAGGCAAGAAACTCTGGAGTTTAGATGACAAACAACACTTCCCTATTGCCCATGAAGGCAGTCATTAAGTGTGCTTAGTCCTGTAGAGTCATTTCCACCCAAGACGTGGGGGTCAGATTCGGAGAAGCAATGGGGGTAGAGTAAATTGGGATGGATCCCATCGATAATCCCGGGACTGGGTACAAGTAAATAGGGGAAAGGTAGATTTGGGTCATGTTTAGGTTCATGAAATTCATTGCTGTGTGAGAGTGGAGTGTTCGTCGTTGGGTTTATCTGTTGAGGGATCTTCGTAGACGATGTCGCATGGTAGATATTATTTATAGAAGTGTATGGTTACTTATTTGGACACTGATGAGCTAAGTCAGTATTTATTATGGATTTTAAAGATCCCAGAGTATTGTAAGTGTTAGTAAATAAATTTTTTGTGGGTCCCGCCGCTAAATCTACTAGGTTACTTGTACTGATATTTTTACTGTCTGTAGTATCTGTAATTACGGAGGATCCACAAAAAGTGTTTATTTGGCTTATAGAGTTTGTGGTGGAGGTAATTTACACGTGGGGTGAATTATAAGGTGTCTTCTTCCTATTGGTGTAAAGGGAGGTAATTTGCTGACGGGACACCTGCTTGGACCCTTGATTAATAGTAGGGGTTACGTGTCGATTTTCCAACACATAGGGGTCATTTACTGTTTGGAGTAGGGGTAGTGATGTAATTTTGTTTGAGGGAGAGTTGTGAGTGTGGGATTCAATTGCTCCATCACTGTCCAACAAAGAAAAATAGTTGGATATGCTGGTAATGCTTTTTTCGGCATCTGGGGCATATGTTTGGTGTTTATTTTTGGATTATGTAAGATTCAGAGCGGCCCCATGATAGTTATTATGTGAAATAAATATGTTTTTTGACTTTGGGGTGTATTTACATACCCATAGATCAATATATTTACCTGTGTTTACATTGAAGATTTTGACATTGATTTCCTCCTCCTTGTTCCTTGTATGCCTGCCTCGTTCTTTTGTGGAGATGTTTGAGTTCTTGATAGCAACATTCATGGGCTCCTTCTTGTGGGATCTCTTCTTTTTGTGGAAGGTGGCGACCTGGCAATCATCTTTTGTGGTATCCGTCTTTGGGTGTGTTAATTACGCCGGAGGGTTAGTAGTATCATCATTTTGCATCTGCATTGCAGGCACATCATTTTGGGTACATGACGATTGCGTATGTCCTAGCATGCCACATGTAGTACACAGGATGTAGGCCTCCCGTAGATGAGTTGTTGTTTGAGGGAATCTATATAGATGTGGGTCTTAACTGGAGTACCCAGGGGAACTTCAATACATGTTCTTCCATATCGCCCTCGGAGCGTAGCCGAAGTGCATAGGTCAATTTTAACTAGTTTTCCTAGTTTACTACCTATTTTGGATAGGATTTGATGGTCATAGTATTTCGTAGGTTACTCCGGTAACGAGCCCATATGGCTGAATAATTTTCAGTGGTTGTAGAGGTCACGAAGTTTGGATGCCATTTTCTTACAGATAGAAAGGATCCATTAATGAACCATGGTCCTTTCTGAATTGTTGTACACATATTTTCTTCCTTAAGAAATTTAACGATGAAGTACTCATTCCCTAGATCTATTAGGACTAGTTCTTCTGTGGGTTTCCATAGGGCCATTAGCCTTTGTTTTAGGTATGCATGATAACTTTTTTCCTTGTTAACTTGACTATAAGGGAGTATTCCCATGGTCGTTGGATTCGAGCCTTGTCCTCCAACGAAAGGTTGATTATAATTGTGTCCAGATTTTCTTTAGACATATCCTCCTCAGTACTCATTACTGCATCGATCACATCATTGTGAACTGGCTGTACTTAGGGATCAGCGTGTGAAGGGACAACTTAGGATAGGGCTTGTAGGTAATTCAAGCTCCCAGGCTTAGGTTCGGCTGGGTTGGCTCGATTTTCGACTGGTGATGATTGATCTGCTGGGTCCAGTTGGATGAGGTCCATGGTTTGAATTGTGGAAGGTTAAGGTTAGAGAGAAGTTAGACCTTCTCTCTATAACTTAATTAAAAACAATATTGCTATGACTTGTTATATTTGTGATGTTATTATACTTTGCGATCTTACTTTTAAATAATTCATGATTGAAATGAACAATCTTGTTTTACCGAAGTCTACTCGCAATGTATATAATTTTCAAAGTTCACTCTTGTTTCAGATTTAGCTCTATTTCTACATTATAATCTTTTATGAGTACTTTTATATACTTTTGCTCAATTATTTCTTTGTCTTATGATTAAATATTATTAGCTAACTCCTAATCAAGTTAAATTGTTAATTAGGTATATTGATATTTTTCTACACTTTCTTTAAAATTAGTGACATAAAGTCTGATAATAGTCCATTAGAAGCTTTGAAGATATGTCATAATTCTTAAAATTCAGTTTTTTTTTATTCCCTTACTCATTCCTTCCTATGTAGAAATAGCTTTTGGCGAAAAGAAAGATAGAATTGTATACAAAAGATCCTTATGGTCTGATCATTCTCCAAATCACCCATATAGTGGTAGCTTTAGATGCAAACCCCTTCTCCAAGAAGTTCATCAACTCATGCTTAATAAATCGTCATACATAAATTTTCGAGAAAAGATAAAAAAAAATCAACAAACTCATTTTTTACATTGGCAATGCCTCTAAATTAATAAGTGTTACATATAGAGATATGCTCAAATAAATATGTATAAATAACATAAATACCAACCCTATTAGAATTATTTACACTCTCTCCCACTTTCTTAATTACTTTACTCTCTCCTCCGATTCATATACATAACACGACCGACATATACATAAAAAGCTTTATATATGAGAATCTTGTAATGTCTTTAAAAAAGGGAAATACCAGATTTACCATTTAGTAAGCACGCAATTAGCTCAACTACATTAATTAGTGGATTACTGCATCCCTTAAATTATGTTACAACTATTGTAATTTAAATTTTGAAAAAATCAAATACATAAAAATAAATCATACAAAAATATAAATCACAAAACAATCTGATCACTGATTTTTGTTCTATTTGAGAAAAAAACTATTGTATTTGAATTCAAGAAGATGAATATTGTAATTCTTTTGAGGCACTCTAGTGAATGGAGAACCGAAACAGAATACGTTAAGTACAAAAGTAAAGGTATTGTTGTTGTAGAATCGATAACTTATTTGAGATTGATTTCATCAATTGTTGCCGAATTAGATATTGACAATGCTCGAAAATCTATATGTACGCTATGTTGTCGACGACAATGAATCACCTTTTCATATCCACAATGATAATGGTGTTAGGTTGTATGTTGGGTTGAAGAAATCTCAACCAGGCTTCGTAATGTATCTGTTATGCATATCAATGATTGATAAATGTGCAGAGGACATACAGTTTGACAGAGAAATAGGAGCTGTGGTTTGTGTGAAGGGGGATGAATCATATGCTCTTGCTCTCTCTGTCATTGAGACACAAAATCAATATTCTTTGTATGTACCAAAATTTGAAGTTGAAAACTTGATCTGTGATAGCAAGAGTATTGATGTGAAGGTGAAACAGATGTATAAGGATAAAACGACGCTTGTTTCAGTTATGTCTAAATATGTGGTGTCACATGAATTTAATTGCATAGAAAAATGTTCAGACAAGAAGAGGTATTATATATAGTTCTGTTGAGAATTTTTTTTATTAAAATTGTATGTGTTAAGTTTCAACTTTATCCGTAATTGATAACTGTATATATGAATTCATACATGAGCGTACTATATGTTTAATATTGCGTGAATGTTATCGTGATGTTAAATATTGTTTTGCAAAGACTATTTTCATATTGAAGACACGAAATTGTCTATTTTTTTTTGTATTGGAATTAGGGTTGTCATAAATTTGTGAATGTCTGGGAAAAACGTTATTCGTAGGATGAAACTACTTAAAAGGTAACATATACATTCAACGTGTTATGTATATATTATGAGTAAGAGACACAACATAACTTCAATCCTATGTACATAGCTAAAATATTGGTTATTATTCTGCATATACATATAATATGTTATGTATATGATATGACTTACATACCCAACAAAAACGCCAGTCTAATTTACATAAGGAAAACACTCTATAATAAGTTACATATACATACGTTGTGATGTATTTTATATAAAGGTGACAACGCCCAAACGCACATGTGAGTTTACGTGGTCTATCAAGTAGTAAAGTGGCCTTCAAGAAAGCTGAATATCGATCCCAAAGGGACTTGTGTTAACAACTATCCAATTCTAGTTTAAAAAATTGAGAGGCGTGACAAATAAAGTTTTAGAGTTGTAAGCTAAAAATAAACTAAACTAATACAGAAAAGTAATGACTTTGAACAATCAATGGATAGAGACCCAGGGTTAAGGCTTAAGAACAATCATAGGGTTAAGGCTTAAGAACAATCATACTACACCATTGAACTTTGTTCGTTAAATCGTTTATCTTGGTTGTTGATTCGTAGGGTTAATCACATGATCATGGTCTTCCAACCTCTAACCGTGTACCTAACTTGGACATTACAACTACAGAGTTGAGCGGGGATGCACTAATCCAACTAAATGATTTAAAGCTATCACCCTACATGTGAATCAAGTAAGGCTTCTAAGTACATTCCTATCCTAGATGCTAATTTGGATTTTTTATTTTATAAAAGAATACAAACCATACTTTATTTATCCCCATGTTCTATCTTTCTATTCCCCCTCTCGAGATCACAAGATCGATAATTAATATATTCTAAGGGTAGCTAATATCCTTCATATATCATTATAATCCACTAACTAAGCACCCTATAGCATTAAACACAATAATTTAGAGATTAAAACAACACAACATCTAAGACAGAGAACTAGAAACACGAGCTAAGCATAAGCTTCATTCACTTTGATATCTAACTTATTGTTTTGACACTTGTCTTGATCTAATTGACCCTTGAACATTACAAACAAGTTGTTTCACATATAAATACACAATAAAAACCTTAGGAACTCATTAAATACTTTATAACCTAACACGATATACTAGACAAACACCTAGCTTAAGCTAGTCACACTAGTTTTTTCGATTGAACTCTAAATGATCAATTTGAATCAAAACTCATGTGAAAACACTATTAAACATTGTAAAAACATACATGGACACTTAGATGCACATTTATATCATTATCAACACATTAAGCACATGAATCATCCTCAAAATAAGGCTAAAAAGGTTAGAATAGAAATGCTAGAATGCACAAATTCACCCAACATTAGAAGGCTTAGCGTGCAAAGGAGCATGGCATAGCAATGCTTAGGGGTGGTCCAATCGATGGTTATCGAAAGATTCCAAGATACATTTATATGTTAAATAATATGTATCCTAATTCACACATTGCAATGCACAAGTCATGGTGTAGGTATGTGGATTTAATTTATTTTTTTTGTCACACTTTGTATGTAATTTAAAACACAATTTGGTGTGTAATCCAATATTTTGTGTAGACACACCATACTAATTTATATTTTTTTAAAAAAGCGTTTATGTTGTATTAATATAGTTGATGCATAACATAGGATGTATATTATCACTCACGTATGGAGTTGTGGATACGGAGAATAACAACTCATGGACATGGTTTTTCAACCAATGCAGAACTACTTTCGAAGAACGTGACAACATGTGTGTTGTATCTAATAGGAACGAAAGTATTATCAAAGTTGTAAGTGTTGTATATTCAAATGTCCCACATCTTGTCTGTATTTGGCATCTCTAAAAAAATATTTGTGGTTATTTTCGTACGATCAAAGAAAGTCTTAGCGATCTATATTATTCAATGGCGAAGGCTTATAGAAAAGATGATTATGACTCCTCAATGGCAAAGATTGAAAAAGTTGATCCTAGAGTGAAAAAATACCTACAAAAAGCTGGTTATGAAAAGTGGAGTAGGTGTCATTCACCGATAAATAGAGGTCGGATGATGACTTTGAATATTGCTGAGTGTTTAATGGGTGTTTGGTGGAGGCCCAAGAATTGCAAATATATGAATTCTTAGAGGAGGTACGAATGTTATTTGGTGCTTGGAACTATAAAAACAGTGATATAACTTCATATACAAATACGACTTTGGGTCGAGGATTTGCTGAAATTTTAACTCCTAATGATATAAAAGCTTTGAGGACGACAATATGTTTTAATTTTTGGAATTTTATTATGCATTTAGGTGTAGTATTAAATTAACTGTATACTGACCTAAAACTTTGCATTTTTATATTTTTGAAACAAAAGTATTCTGGTTGAATATTTTTTTTTTGTTCAGGTGCAGACTTCTTCAACCTATATCTACTCAGTTTATGAATCTGGAAAAAGATACATCGTTGATCTTGATAGTAGCTCGTGAACTGTGGAAGATTCCAAATATATCAAATAACTTGTCCTCGTGCTATTTCCATCTTGAATTCTAAACATGTCAAATATTTTGAACCATAATGGTCAGATTACTACAAGCGAATCACTTTGATGAAGACTTATGAAGTTTTAATTATTCCAATGCTAGATAAGAAGGACTGAAATGTTCCTAACAGTGTAGAGGAGGAAGAAGTGTTGCCACTGATTTATAAAAGTCTTCCAGGAAGACTAAAAAAGGGAGGAAGAAGAAATCAAGCGAAACTCTTTCATCAAGCACAAATCATTGTAGACGATGCGGACATGAGGGGCACAATAGGCATTCTTGTAACTTTTTCCCAAAGAAGAACTAACTTCTAGTTTTTCTACACTCTTGATGATTAATCACTCGATTAGCATTATCTACTTTTATGTAGTGACGTTATTGAATAATTTAAGTTGGGTGTTGCTACTTTGACATGAAGATCAGTTTTCTTCAGTTTAACATCTATGTTTGATCTATTTAATTTTTTTGTGTGTTGTATATGTTGCCGATGTGTTAATAAGTTGTTTTATTGTCACTTCTATGTATATAAACATATACATATGTATAGTTTATATAGTTTGTAGTTTACGATGAATATAAATTCTATGTATATGTAAACATATACATGCATACAAATTGTAAAAAGTTGTATCGCATTAACAAAATATTGTGTACTTTTTTAGAACAAAGCAGTTGGAATAATAAACCATATGTTATATACGTATATGAATATATATATATATATATATACATCCTATATAACACTTACATATATGTTTGGTCATGTGTATTTTATATGAAATGTAAGATCTGTGGTGTAATTAGTAGTTGCCAATGTGCATGCTATATGAATTTGGTATTCATTAACGTAAAATTCTAATAGGATTGGAATTTATGTTATTTATACTAAAGTAATTACTAGATAAAGTAAGTAGTTAATATTTATTATACTAATGTATGTATATGTAGACATAAAGTCTATGTATATCTAGACATATAAACGCATACAAAATATTAAGCAGTGTATCTGATATACAATTCATTATGTATATTAAAAAAAACAAAAGATTTAGATTAATTAGCCATCAATTATATGTGTATGAATGAAATTGTATCGTAAGTTTATGTATATAAATATATATACATCCTATATAACACTTACATATATGAATTATCTTGAAAAATATTATATTCATAAGACATGTAAAATTTTTTATAACTTAAATTACGTGGAAAACGTATGTTATAGCAATACTTAATATGCACAAGACACAAGATAAAAATGTGTACCTATAATGTCGAAACTTTTTAACCCATAATCCAAAAACATATGTTAAATGTTTTCTAATAAATTTGTTCATATAAAATAGATAAAGATGTTTAGAAATCTTACATTCCTAATAAATTCACAGAAATAAAATGTCTTCACCATATAAGAATCTTTAAGCCTACTCAATGCTAACAATTTTAGTTTCAATGGGTAGGGGAATATTTTTGTTCCTTGGTCTTGGAGGGTCATCATTGTCACTAACATAATATTTCTTTACTTTCCAAATGCCATAATTTCAAAGGAGTGACGCATATCGCATACGATGATGCTTTGCTTTAAAACTAACTGAAGGAACATCCAGTCCTTCACTTAGGTATTCTGTATATCCAGCAACAAATACTCTACGGTTCCTGACATGCATACAAAGAAACACGTTAATCTGTATAACACATTGTTAGTAATAGTTGATTAAAAAATATAAAAGATTACTTACAAGCTATCACATTCTTGTTGCATAATATTTTGCACATACTCAACCTCAAATGGGCGTTGATTCACTAACTGTGTTCTTTGACTCAATTCATCCCTGTATGAATCAAGATTTATCCAGTCTATACATGATGTTTCTTCAAAAAATCCACCGTCAAACAATTAAGTAAGCAGCATAATTGTCAACTTGTGAATCTCGAGCGATGATTTCATATTTGTTAACTTGGACAGTGAATCATAGACGCGTATGCGTCTATTCTTTAGAGCAATAACAACTAATACCCAGTGAAACTTGTCATTGCAGTTTATAGGGACGTACACCTCATCCACAAGGTACCATGGTAACTCAGTTGAAATGCATAATCCCTTGATTATGTTTGTTATAGCCTTTTCATTCTGGGCCACAACAACAGAATGGACATAATCCTACTGTGTAGAAAGTACCATATCTGATTCATCGGGATAATATCTATGGTACGTCTTCTCAATATAAGACTTGAAAAAGCAGTTTGTTGTTGTAAATATGTAGTCTTGATTAATTCTTAATTTCGATTTCTTGTGCAAGTGATAGAAGATCACATCAATATGATAATTGAAATATGAAAAAGAGGCATTACATTTAGCTAACACTGTGAACATATTTATTTGTTTATACTTTATAATATGATTTAAAAAATATATACATAACAGAGGTGTGACCATATATAACTCACGGGTAGATATATTCATAAGATGAGTGCATATACATAATAGGAAATACATATACATAATTGGTTATGCTATAGCAATAGTGTATACATAACAACCTCCACACATATACATAGTAGTAGCCAGACATCTATCAAACACATACAAAATTGTACTTTCTCCTCGGACATATATATCGGTAAATGTCAACAACAGACATGCATAAATTTTTAGGCAGACATATATAAACATACTGGTATCATATACATAACAGTCAGACATATACATAACTGGTATGCACATACATAAATCAAAATTGTAACATGACTTTGACAAAAAGCATAACCAATCTTTGTATATATAATTAAAATGAGTGTAGGTATATGTATTTAAATAACAAAGCTGATAACAAAAAATGTATAAAAATATCTTGTCATTCCCACATGCATTTGTTTGAGACATCAAGTAAAATTAATTTTTTGACCGTACATGAGAAATGACAAAATTGATTTGTTGAACCCCAGGAGCAGCTGCTTTTAATCTGTAGTGGTCATTCTTCATTTTTCTATAAAATATTAAATTTTGTTAGTAAGAAAACTATTATAATAGTACACGCATATTGACTTAAAAAAATGTTTAATTTAATACTGATAAGAATTTCTTTTTTGCATCTAACTTAACTAGACCCTCCTAAATCCATTGATTGTACTCCTCAATAACACCCTCCAGCATATCTTCAGATATTATGAAACTATCAAATGCAAATTTCTATTTCAATTATGTGGTTTCGTCCTTAATGGCTTTTGAACCGAAGTAAACTCTGTTAGGTATAGTGACTTGAATACTTTGAATTTAATTTTGTTCGTCTTAGCAGGTATTTTTGCAGCTTGATGTGCCACGATAACTAGATCAGGAAAATCTAGAAGAATCTGACTATCAGCTATGGAATGCGGGTTGATCATTTTTTATCGGAATAACAACTTTGAGAGGAAGTTCATCCACAGGTGCTGCCAGACCTTCCATTATGATATCTAATTTGTCTTGAGCAGATTCTAAAATTGCACTAGAGTAATTATCCTAATAGGACATATTATGTATATAGTGTTAGTTTTGATTAAACGCGTTAATCATATTTAAGACATGTATAAAAATAATTGACATATATATTGAAAAAAATTAATTTTCTGTATTTACTCGGTGATCTTTATAGATATGCCCGATAATTGATGTTTCTATATTGGTGTAATCCGACTTCTGTTTCACTACAACTTCGACAAGAGCATCTAATGAGGCAGTTTCAATATCCACACTACACCCTTTAAAATCCTGCTAGAGATAACATAAAGCATATACAAAACTAAATCACTTAATTATTAATGGTCCATTTTAAAATATGAAATATCTAACCTCAGATTATTTATGTATTGGACTGCGATTTACATCAAAAAAAGCATCCTCCATTATATCATTACTAAACACATTGCTTAAGGATTTATCGATCTCACCAACAATCTACAAGTTGAAAATGAGCATTATATTATTTTTGATAGCATTCTCATTTTGATGTACTATTTATGTATAATATATTCATATACATAAGACATCACATATACAATGCAAAGAATAATGAAAGTTGCAACAAAGTATACTATTTATGTTTAACATATTCATATACATAAGACATATCACATATACATTGTAAACAATAATAAAAGTAGCAGGTACTTTAGTCAAACACCACGAAAAAAATAAGATATATAAAAAAAATAGGTCAAAAAAATTTAAGATAAATTCATACATGAAACAACCTATGTAAAACTATTATTAAGAAAAAATTATCCTTTTACGTGTCTTTTATGATTGTGACGATATCCATCTTTTCAACATTATCTTGTGATGGTACATCTCCCATTTTAGAACCTCCTACTCCATGATCCTGGTGAGATTAGTATTATAGATATGCAAGTATAATTTTGATAACATCAATCTAAGTTATAAAAAAGTCATGTTTATAAAAAAAAAATATCCTTTTTTCTTTGTCTTTCATGATTGTGACGATATTTATCTCTTCAACATGCTCTTGTGATGGTACATCTCCTTCTTTTGAACCTCCCACATCATGATCCTGTTGAATTTGGTATTATATATATGTAAGTATTATTTTAAAAACATGAATTTAAACTAAGAAAAAGAAATAATTAACGTTAAAATGCTTTTAATGTGAATTTACATTGAATGCTTCTTTTTATGCTCAAATATTTGCTTTTCACCACTCTACCTAAATAACAAAAACAACAGTTACAAAAGAACTATCTTGATATGAATTAACGACCATTAACAAATTAATGAAATAGAATGTATGTAAATAAAAAATTGTGATGTGTAAATACATAAATTATGTATTTAGATAAACTTTATGTATGCAACGCATATCGAAGTCTGGTTGTGTTCGTATACATAACAAAGTTTATGTATATTAGATAATATACAAAATTATTGACATTCTACTTAACAACGAGGTATGTATATTAAACTAGTGTATGTAGGTGAGCCATTTTAAAGAAAATTACAACAAAAACTTTTAAAGATAAAATTGAACCTTTTTTTTAAAATATTTCAGATAAATCAGACAAATGATAAAGACACAGTTATAGTACATATACAAATACAATTCTCTTATTACATAATGTATATTTAATATTTTTTACATTTTCATCTGTGTGTTTGTTAGGTGTCAACAACTTCATGATTTCGGTATGTTGTTTATCAATTTTGACATTTGAGTCTTCATGTTGTTTAACAATTAGATCGTGAAGATCGTTGATTTTTTTTCAACCTGCAGATAAAAAGACAAAGAAGATCTGAGTCTTTTCATAATTTATTTTATAGTATTAACCTTATGAAAAAACTTACATAATATTGTATAGACGACTTCACCTCATCACAATTGACATTGGAAGTGGCCTGATGAGCAGACTTGAGGGAAGATTATGGACATGTCTTTCCTGCATCAACATGCTCTTAAATAGAAGTTGGTGTTTTGTCTGTTGACATATATCCTCTTGAAATAGACGGGGGTGTTTTCTCACATTCTTGCACCTCGACAGTTTTAGCATCAAAATAAACTGTCTTTCGTCCCTTCGTAGGTTGTGATGCTGATAGATCAGTACTGAGACCTATCTTTCTAAGAATTTTTGAAGGTGAAACTATACTAAAATCCTCAAAATCTTGTATCTCGGAATTCAATATGTCAACAGCAGGCCGTTTGCCAGTACGGTCTACAGAATTTTCACGTGAAAATGAGAATTCAAGGTCATTTAATTCAGTGCCCTCATTCATTAACAAATCAAGCCTTTGCACTTCTTCTCGAATTGACCGGAGGTTGTTGTATATAAACTATTAATCAATAATAAATGACAACTTTATGAGTCTGTTAAACTCTAACAAACTGAAATTAAAACATGAACTCAAAATAATTTACCAAAGACTTACCTTGCTGAACATACCACCCATGAACTTCTCGTACTTGACCTTTATCCCACACAATCTTTCAATTAAAAATTCCTTAAATTTCATTTGTCACTTGCTCAACTATCATATTGTCTACCTCAGAACAATATTCATACATCCAAACATCCAGCACATGAGCCATTTCCCCAATCTAATATAACTATTTTTTAACAAAGAAATCCTGTCTCCAAGTTGTCATAAACTTTTGAAATGAAGTCTTTCCCCATGAAAATTGTTTGTACCTTTCATCCTCCACCATCACGAAGTCGAATCTACTAATACTTGCAGCACGTATTTGAGAATATATAAAAGTATGAATGAAATATAGTATGGACATGTTCAAAGCATCGGTATTGTTATTGAAGTCTCCCAACTTGAATTGCTCAATTAAATAATTTTTTTGACAAAATTTTTTACATCACGAAAATACTTTGCCATTAATACAAAATTTGATGATTCAATATAAAGGTGATCTTCTATGTCCCTTGTACATTTAAGTCCAGATATTATATCAAACTCAAGAATAAAAAGCTTGAGAATAGTCCCCTACACATAAACATGTATTTCTTCTGGGTTATCTTGATATATCTCAAGCATGAGTAAGCATTTGAAAATCTGATCCTGAAAATTACATTGAAGCGTATCTAGAAAAGAACCAAAAATTATTTGATGGAAAAGATTTTGAACTTCTTCATCAAGATAGTTCTTTATATCTGATCCAAAATCTCGATTGCCCGTACTATCGAAATGTAACGAATGTACAGGGACGTATTTTAGCCTGTATTTCATACCCTATACAAAATGAAAAATACATCATAGCTAAGTGTATATGGTAAAAACATAAAAAAATACTTATGTATATTAAAAAGATATATTAAAAAATATATCAAACTAATGTATATGTCTAACATATACATAGCTTATGTACATTGCCTCAAGCACACTTACTAAAACATAATTCAAAAACAGCTCATGCAAATGTTCAACAACATGTAATACCTAATGTATATATATAACACATACATGCGTACTAATATATATACAGACAGGCATCATATATGTATATGAACTATGCATTTCAAAACTTATGTATATGTCTAACATATACACAGGTAATGCAAAATGCGTCAAACTCATTTTTTTGGTTTGATGTGATATTTTATTAATCAAATACAAAAAAGTTTAAACACAAATGGTCGAACCCATTTAAAATCACAATTAGAACTACTCTATCCTACTGACCTGACCCAACCCGAGTCTAATAAACAACAAATATAATCTGAGTAGGATTTTCAAAACCATCTTGTCTCCATTTTAGCTTCTCTCTTACTCTTCTCTTTACAAAAAATGCTACTCTTCACTAATTTCAGCTTTTGTCTTCTCTTGCTCTGGGTGATTAATGTTGTACCTCCATTTTCTTCATATCCTTCTGTTATCAGCTTGCAGAAGTGAATGTTGGTTCCTTTCTCTTTATTTTCATTGATTTTCTTCATCATCTTGATTTGTTGTAGTTTTTCTTGATTTAGTTGTGTTCTTCGATGGATGGGATTATGACCTTCTTTTTGTACTGCTATGAGGGATCTAGTCAGTTGGGATCTGCTGTCATATCCGAGTGAGTTTACTGCCATCTCTCATCTTTTTATGTTCTTGAATTTGTTGAATCTGATGTATTTCTTTGCTTCTACTTCATAGATATAGTTGGGATGAAGATAGTGGGAAGCTTGGACCTACAAGTATTTGGATGTTAGCACTATTTCTAGGTTTATCAAGCTCAAATTAACCCATAGACCCTCTCATGATGCTGAGAGTGCTTTTTGTTGGCTGAAGTAGACTAGGCTAGCTAGCTGGTTCACATTTATTTGTTGCCTTTGTGGCTTTTACATATGATGCATGTGATACTTTCAGCTTTAGACTTCTCATCTCCTTTACTCCTTTGATGGTGAAAGTCTTAAATATGAATATTGCCTTTTATCACTGTTTATTATGATTTTTCCTCTTGTTTCTAACTACTGGAAGCTTGTATATGTGAATGCCCCTGTGTCTGTTGCTAAGTTAGCAAAATAGTCAGCTAGTTGATTTCCCTCTCTGTATATATGTTGATATTGCACTTACTTTTCTTGCATGAACTGATTTATTTGTCTAACTATTGTATATATATTCCATGGATATGTCCATTCTTCTATTAAAATCTTCTTCATGGTTAATGAATCCATCTGAATGACCACCTTGTTGTTTTGTGTCTGCTTAAAATGTTTGGCTTCTTGTAGAATTGCTATTGCTTCTGCTTGTACACTATTTGTATCTTCAATTAGTGCTCCTTTATCATATATTAAATCACCCTCCACATCTCTTAAGAAGAAAGCATATGAGCTTTCTCCCGAACCCCCTCTTACTGCTCCATCTGTGTTGTATTTCGCTCAATCCTCTTTAGGTGTCTCCCATATTACTTTAGTCAGCTTAATCTTCACTTTCAACTTTTGAAACTCCCATAGTATATCTGTCAATTCATTTGGGAATTCTAATGTTGGCTTCCTCACCTTCAACAACATCCTCAAACTTTTTGTTATATTGTATATAATTCTCAACCTTGTTGTATCTATAATCTCATGCTTCAAATTATTTTTTCTTCTCCATAATTCCCAAAGTATGATACTGGGTAAAGTATAATAGTATGCCCTCTCTGTGTTTCACCTCTGCATTCTACTATTTGATAATTATTCCTCTTAGACTCAGATCTTGGATGTTTATTCTTGCAAAAGAAGAAAAATAGGAACATGTCGTGTTAGAAAAAAAAATCTTCTGAAGACATTTGTCACAGTCTCCACTGGTGGCCCTTCACAACACCAATATTTTGAAGGTCCCTGCACCCCCTATCTCCTTATATTATCTTCCACCAGGATTCTTCCTTTCCACAACCTCCACATAAAAAGCATATTTTAAAGGGTAGACCCTTTATCCATATACTTTTATATGTTTTATTTATAGGCTCCTTATTTTTGATATAGTGCCAAGCCAACTTTACTGAAAATTGTCCTGTTGGTTCAATGCTCCATATAGGGATATCCAACTCTTCTTCCTTTCCACAACTCACATTACACAACATAATTAAAAAAAAATCACTAATGTATATGTTCAACAAAACACCGATAAGTAATATATGTTTACAACACATACAAACATACTAATATATATATACAAACATGCATCGCATATGTATATGGACTATAGATATCATTGTAGTTAAAAAAAATGCAGCATCACATATGTATATGCCTATCATATACAAACAGTTGTTATGTATTTACACGGGCAACATCTACAAAAAAATCAAGCTGATGAAAAATCTCAAAATCTACAGCAGAACTAACAACCATCTACAAGTAATTAAAAGTTTAAAAGCCTCACATTATTGAAAACACACAAAAATCACATTACAAATTAACAATAAAACTCAAAATCGAAAAAACAGAAATACTTTTGGTAGACGTGGTCATGCAATATCATTTTTTTGGCTTTTCTTGACGATTCTCTAATTTATTTATTTTTTTACTTTCCACCAGTAACTTTGTTGAGCTTTTTCACCTTAATGGGGTCGTTACGATGTTTTAATCTGTTTTCAACAAAATTAGATTTCTCGTGATCAAATACTCTGAGAACGAACCCAACAATTCGATTTGTTGGTTCATTATGCTCCAACTGAGTTAATTCTAAACTAAAAGAAGGAGAATCATTCATTTACTAAGTACTATGTTGTTAATTTAGTACTTGAAATAGACGATTTTGAAAATAAAAATAGGAGAATTTAGATATCCAATTTATATTTTGGTAAAGTAAAAATCCAACCAATTACTTAATTACTATAAAAAAAAAAATCATTGAATGAACAACATGGAATAATTTGTTCATTCGAAATCTCCAATTTTCAGTTAAGTATAGAAAAAAATTTACTAACCTCAGATCTTAAAAATTCAGAATGTTAAAAGGAGAGTAAGTTAAAATTGAATGTCAGTGAGTAGCAGTTGAACTCAAACACGATTGAATTCAAAAATGATAACCGCCCCTTGAATGTAGCCTTCTTCTAAGGAGAAAAACTGTGGGTGAGAATTGGTAAAGCTATGTATGTGTATTTTTAGAGAAAGAAACTTAAAAAATGAGATTTTTGTAATATGTTTGGAGAAATGAGATTTTTTGTAATAAGTGAAACATAAGTTGTGAGTTTGTGTAATTTTTAGAATAAATATAGGGAAAATTTTAGAAATAGCAACTCTGTAGCCTTAATTATAACTTTTATAGCAACAGTTTCATAATTTCGAAAAATAGCAAATTGTATTTGTATTTAAGTAAAATTTTGCTATATAAATACATATATAAATATATATGTATTACTCATAAATACATATGCACAACTGAAAAATACATATTCTTCTATTACTATGAAGTGGGTAAAATATTACTACTTTTGCTATAAGTTGTAATTTTGAAAAAAGTGTTGCTATTTATTGTAATTATAGTCTTAAGTATGCTAGTTTCTGTAATTTTTCCATAAATATATACCAACATATGAGCTAATACTAGTTACATAAGGCTCGTACTGAGTCCGGGTCCAAACTCCAAATATAACAAATGTAATTTTAATTAAATTGAATAAGTATAATTTATAGCTATAATTAATTATGTTTTTTTAAAATAAATTTTGGTATTTTTAAGTTCCTTAATTGGTCAAATAATGGGATAAATTTTAAAGAAAAAAGTTATTTATGGAAAGCAAGTTTAGCAGAAAAATTAACAAATATCAAATAACTATAAGTGATTTGATATTATATAAATTGACATGATAAATTATGATAATTACAAATCAATATTTTTATGAGCTTTTGAGCATATAATTTTTCGATATAGATATATCTCTTTTGATATTTGTTAATTTTTATTCATTATTTTGTATGTCACAATTTTATGCTAGTTAAATGTGCTAACCTAAATTTAGTTAAGAAATCCAAGAAAAAACTTAAATTCATTAAGATATATCCCGAAAATCAATTTTGTTTTTTTGTATATGTATTATGCTTACAAAAATTAATTCTTAATTAATCAAACAAGAAATTTTTGCGACAAATCGATATTGACGAATGACACCATTCAGTAAATTTTACTTTTAGTATTTTTAATGCATGTTTGATTCAAATATTATTTTCGAAGACCTAATACTAAATATCAGCTAATATGGATATTATATTAAAATTCTCATATTAATTATTATTTTTTAAAGAAATGTAAAAAGTCTAAAGTTGATAAGTAAAAGTAAAGATAGAAAATACTCATCCGTTCAACAATACTTATTCATATTATTTTCTCCGTCTATCTTTATTTGTCCACTTTTTTATTTTTGAGATATCAAATAATACTTGTCCAGTTTATAAAATCAATGAATAATTTACTTATTTCTATCCATTTTACCATTAGCATTAAATACAGTTCATTACCTAACACATTTTTCAAAATATTAAATCTATTATATTCAAAGGGTGATAAGATAAAATTACCCCCATCATTTATTATTTCTTAATT
Source organism: Capsicum annuum (assembly GCF_002878395.1). Taxonomy (NCBI): domain Eukaryota; kingdom Viridiplantae; phylum Streptophyta; class Magnoliopsida; order Solanales; family Solanaceae; genus Capsicum; species Capsicum annuum. The sequence goes on along the minus strand of NC_061122.1, from coordinate 65,799,235 downwards.
CATGCGTCAATACAAAAGTAGATAAATAAAGATGAATGGAGAAAGTGCTAAAGATAGTGTCCAATAATATTTGCCCAGTTTAGCAAATCAATGCATAATTTATCTATTTCATCCATTTTACGCGTAGTTATTAATTAGTCATTATACAATGCATTTTCAACATTAAATTAACTGCACTCAAAAAGTAATTTAGTAGCAAAATTAACTCTATTATTTATTATTATATCATATGTGTGTCAAGTTAATAATGAACAATTACTATTGGACAAATAGAGTACTTCTTTCCATCCATATTTGATATTTTTAGCTTTCACAATGTTCAAAATAAATTATTTTTGTAAAATCAAAAAGATTTTTTTTTTTCAAATTTACCTTATCTATGTCGATGAGTGATTTTTTAATATTATCAAGAAACTATATTAAATTAATATTACATCTAATCAAGGACAATTAATTGAAAAAATTACTTTGGAGAAGTAAATAAATATATATGATGTCCAAATTTATCATATATAAATATATTTCACTTTGAAAGGTAAATAAATTTTTGATATATGATGTCCAAATTAAAAATACTGTATACTATAAATAAATCATAATAAGGTGAAAAGAAAAAAGCCTCAAGGAATTACACTATATTTTAAAATTTGAGAATATCATGCTAATATTATCAAATCATTTCTTATTTTGACTATAAGAAAAATCAAGGAGAGGGGTTGAGTAAGAAGCACAAGCAGTATTAAAATAGACTCCGTGTTTAATGAAAAAATAAAGCAATATTTTTTCTACGTTTAGAACAAAAAATGACAAAAACACACTAAACAATAAAAAGCCAACAACTATGTGCAAGCATCAAAGAGTACTTGTGATGCTGTGAGGACGACGGAACTCACACATCCTCACTTATATATAAGTAAAATCAAAGAGTCCATCAAAGTATGTAGCTATAGTAACATGGTTCATGCTCTATTACCTTGAAGCCAATGTATATCCAATACTCTCCTAGGCTCTAATATTGTCTTCCTCCCCGTTCAAATAACTCAACAGCAATTAATTTACACATCACTCTAAAACTATTTAAAAAAATGAATTAAATTATAATGTTTTTATTAGTAACACCATTAATATTTTTGCCATTACTATGTACAAGTATCAAATTAACAAAATACTTTATAAGAATAAAAGAACTTACATAATTAAATGTATATGAATGTTAACATGATATACTTACAACAATCTCAACTTCTTTGTGACAAATTAAATCCGCCGATTATCAAATTGGTTACACTCCACTCTAAAATACAAAAAGTAAATTGAATTACTATGCTTTTTTTAATAACACCATTACTTGCAGCGGATTTGACCGATATAATAGTTTGTTTTGACGAATAATCATGTGAAAGACATAATTTTAATTAAATCGGTAATACTTGTAGAAAAGATAGGCACAAAGGAAAGGCAGTGAAGTCTCTGACAAACATAGTGCAGGTTTATGGAGATCAACTTGAAAAAACTGAAGAAACGAAGAAATTGCTGGAAGAAAACCAATGAAGATTTTATGACGAAGAAAACCTACAAGGTTGAAGAAAATCTGAAGTGTTTTCATAGTAGGGAACATTCACAAACCAATTAAAACACAGATTTGGAAAAAGGCGTCTAGTTTAGGTAAAAAGAGAATATTAACAAATCAATTAGAACACTAATTTGAAAAAAAGACTTAATAAAAATAAATATTCACAAATCAATTAAAACTATAATTTGGAAAAAAAAAACACATAGTATCCGAATTAATAGTGATTGACTTCTTCCCATATGTGAATTTTATAAATTAGATTTCTTCTCATATATTAATTTATAATAATAATTATATTCCAACGTATTAGGAATTTTAATTAATTTTATTGTGCTAATGTACTAGGACTTAAAACTATATAAGGAATTTCATGATTGCTTTTAATGTGTTTAATGTTAGGACACCTACACAAATATGAAATCAATACAAAAGCAAATTCGTACTACTATTTTTTTTCTTCAACCCCAATATTAGAAATTTAATTATAAAGGAAATTTGTAGTTGATTTTTAATGTCTTTAATATTTTAAAAAAAAATAGTAAAAAAAAATGATTTTATATGTTGTAGGATCTTTTGATGAAGGACAAAAAGTTCAAACAATATTTCTAAAGCCCTTCACATTTTTAATATATTATAAATTATAGATATATATTATAGTTATAGATATAGAAATAGATATATAGATATAAATTATAGATAGATTATAGATTAATTAAGTGATGTGATTTAAATTATGTTGTCAACTTGCACCGTATTTGAAGCCACAAAAGAAGAACACCAAGTTAATTATATGGTTGGTCTTAAATTGGGTTAAATATGAATTTTCTACTTAAAGAAAGCTCCTCTATTAAGTTTTTAATATTTCTATGACTTTTAGCTTGTTTGGAACAATTGATAGAATTCAATGATAATATTATTTTTTTAAAAAATCATAAGTAACTTTAGTGAGATATTTATAAAAATTGAGTTACAATTAGTTTTAGAAATGTAGAGAGAGAAAGTCTACCCTCTCTCTAACTTAGATCCTTTTCTTTACCGACCTTTATTATACTTCTTCTTTCATATCTAATGGATTTTAAACTTACCTACAAAGATGTCGCCTTTAATTCCATTTTCTCTTCTGACCATCAAATGCTTTCTTCTGATTCTGACACTGATTTAGCCAACACCGACGGTGATTCGATAACCCTGACTCTAGACGAGAAGCTCCGGATTTATTCTCCCTAGCAATTCTCATTTATCCTCAAGGTATTTGGGAGAAAACTCACCCATCAATACCTACGGACCAAATTAAATGCCCTATAGAAACTCCATGAACCCCCATGCTTAATTGATCTGAGTAATGAATTTTTTGCTGCAAAATTTAAGGGAAGAGATAGTCAAGATATAGCTCTCCAAGGGGGGCCCTAGTTTGTAGCTGGTAGCTTTGTCTCTGTCCGTAAATGGGAGCCCAACTTCGTGCCGAGCACCTCCAAAATCGATTCCATAGTGATTTGGATACGCTTGCCCCAGTTAACGACCAAATTCTATGACAGATCCATCCTTGAACGAATTGGTCGGAAAATAGGAACACTACTCAAGGTCGATGCATGTACATCCTTAACAATTCGAGGTCGGTATGCTTAAATTTGTGTCCAGGTCGAACTAGGTAAACCGGTTAAGACCTCAGTGACCATTGGCAACTATAAGCAGCAAATTGTGTACGAAGAGGAAAAAATTCTTTGTAAAATCTGTGGTTGTTTGGGTCATGTAGCTACCTCTTGTCCAGAGAAACGCGAAGCCCTCACTCCAGTGAATCCCTCTTATCCGGCCATCCCTCCTTTGGTGGTTGATTTGAAAGAAGAATGACAAACAGTGTCCTTTACAAGGAAACGATCTGGTAAGAAATCCTCTGTTACACCAGTCTCTCCGGCGAGCTATGATTGAGGTAAAGGTGATCTAATGTCTACTCCAGGTAAGTTTCCTAACTCTCTTCCCTCCAATGCGACGACGCTCACTAACGGCGGCAAAGATTTTGGACTAGGGTATCCTCATTCTATTGGGCCGCCTCGGGTCGATCTTGTTTCTAAGACTCCTCATACCCACTTGGGCCAACCCAACAGTTTCCCAATTGTTAAGGCCCCTGGCCCAATCATAATTAGCACTATCAGTAATATCTCCTCCCACTTGAGTCTAAACCTCCGGCCCAGTATTGTACTAGGCCCAATTACTACTCCCTTAGAACCCGTTCCTAATTCTAAGTCTATTCTTTACACCTTTCTTCCCTTCTTCTTAATTCTCACTATGTCCCTTCATCTTTTAATAATGAAAAAGAAATACAACTTCTTTCTGGGGCTCACCTCTCTTGTCAAATGATTACTCCTCTCAAGCCTCGTAATTCTCCACCCACGCTGTCAATCTCTTTCTCTTCCTAAATATATTTGATAGCCAATAATCATGCAACAAACATGGCATTAAATGCCACTGAGTTGTCCAAAAGTGAAGATCTTCACATTCCCCTCAACTCTTTGATAGTGGCAACAATGAAGTTGCCATGCACTGTACCTCTTCTGAACTCAATCACCTCTCTATCTCCGTCGAACATGATCACAATCACTACCACCCCTCTCCCTCCCCCCTCATATGCTGGCTTCTTTCCTGGAAGTTTACCTGGCCAACCAGTCGATCCCACTTCATCTTCAATAGGAGGGCACTCAGATTATAATTCTGATTTAGGACCCAATTACTTGGACCTTCTGGACATGGAGTGCCTTAACCAAGGCCTTCAGAATTATCGTTCAAATGTGTGGATGGCCACCCTCATGCAAATCATCAGCCCATCCTTTCGAGGAGAGATCAATTTATCAATCATATCAGAGATGATGAATCTCACCAGCTCGAGCCTGTCTTTCTTCCTACCTCTCAACCCCTTCTTTATTTTAATAGGTCCTTCTTTTTTGAGACAAAATGGGGAAGGCCTCTCTCTCCCATTAGTGATCTCTCAGAATCAACCATCCTTAAACCTTCATCTGAGCCAAGAATCCCTACAAAGGAAAAAAAACTCTAGAAGCTCTAAGAGAGAGCAATAGGCAAATGAAAGCCCTTCTAGTCCAACTAAGGATACCAAGAACAGATGTTCTCACTTTGAAAAGGTCTGTAAATCTGGTCTTCAAGGGGCCTACTCAGGAACTGACTGTAATCTTTGTTTCTCTGGATATCTCAAGGGTAGAAAAAGGTATAGGGTTTCCAAACCCTATGACAGGGGATTGCTATAAAGCAAAGATCTCCCTACTCTCTAGGAAAAGGAAAAACTTTAACCTACCTAGTCCATCTGTGCCATCAGGGAAGAGAAAATCAGTCCTCCTAGGGAACCAACACTCTGAAAAGATACCAATGAAGAACTGTTTAATATAGAATGCTAGAGGTGCGAACAATGCAGAGTTTAGGCGTCATTGTAAGTCTCTTGTAGGGATCCACCAACCTTTTATTCTAGCTCTTCTTGAGACTAGGATGGCTAACCATAGAAACTTAGCTGATGAGCTGGGATTCCCTTGTTTTCTTCAATCCTCTGCTATTGGCTCCTCGGGAGGAATAGTTATTTTTTGGAAGGATGATATCATCTTCATTAAGGATATTTTTGTTTCTAACCAAGCCATCCATGCTACTGTTAGGGTAAGTTCCCCTCTTCCTGTTGGATTTTAAGTATTATTTATGCTAGTAATATATTTTCTGTTAGAAAAACCCTTTGGGATCAATTAATGTGTTTAGCTGACTCTCTTCATACCATTAAAAGTAATAGTTGGCTTATTGGTGGTGACTTGAATCAGTTACTGGCTGCCTCTGACAAGTTTGGGGGTGATCGTATTAACCACTTTAGAACCTCTATATTTAGAGACTATTTGAACCACTGTAATCTCTTAGACCTTGGATTTAGAGAGAGTAAATTTACTTGATCTAATATGAGGTATAAACATAGACAAAACCTTATCTTAGAAAGACTTGATAGGCGGTTTGCTAATGACCACTAGATTCACCTTTACCCCGAAGCTTCTTTCCTTCATCTTCCCAGGACCCACTCAGATCATTCCCCCATTCTTCTAACCTTTGATAGAAATTCTCCTATTACCCCTAAGCCCTTCAGGATGGACTAAATACGGTGCAACCATCCTGATTTTCCCTTTTAGTGTCCCATTCTTTTCTTACTGGTCCAATCTTGCCAGAGCTACTTTGGATTTTGCTGACATTGCCAGTGCCTGGAATAAGAATTTCTTTGGAAATATTTTCCATAAGAAGAAGCACCTGTTACCCAGGCTGGTTGGTATTCAGCAACCCCTTAACTATCCCACAAGCTCTTTCCTCCATAATCTTGAGAGAGACCTTAACAAGGAATACAGTTCTATCTTAAGGAATGAGCAAGATTTTTGGATGTTAAAATCCAGAATCAACTGGCTCATGGAAGGTGACCAGAACACTAGGTTTTTCCATACTTCCACCCTTAACAGAAGAAGAAAGAATAAAATTCCCTCCCTTCAAGACCCAAGCATCTGGGTTCATGATCAAGAAGGAATTCGAGCTTCCATTCTTTCCTTCTACACCTCCCTCTATAGGACTAATCACTTACAAGCCCCTTTTAAGTTTCAAAGGAATCCTTCCCAGACTGTTTCTATTTCCTTCTCTTCTCATTCCCTCCTAGATTCCACTCTCACTCTTGCTGAAATCTGCAATGTTGTCTTCTCTTTCCAGCCCTTTTAGGCTCCTGGACCTGATGGTATGCATCCTGACAGTGCCCAAGCGCACATGCAAGTGTACGTGGTCTACTAAGTAATATAGTGGCCTTTAAGAAAGCCGAATATCGATCTCACAAAGATTTGATTAACAACGATTTAATTCTAGTTTACAGTTTAGATTAATTTAGTGCAAGAGTAACCAAAAAGAGTTTGAAAAATTGTAAATTAAAAATAAAGTAAATAATGCGAAAATTAAATTCTTGAAACAATCAATGGATTAAAAGCCAGGGTTAAACCACTCTGAACAATCATACTATGTTATTGATTCTCATCCGCTAATTTGTTTATCTTGGTTGTTGATTCGTAGGTTAATAACATGATCATGGTTTCCCAACCTATAATCTTTTACCTAATGTGGATATTACAACTAAATCATTAAGCGGGGATGTAATAATCCAATTAAGTTAATTAAAGTTATCATCCTATTTATGAATCAAGTAAGGCGTCTAAGTACATCCTTGTCCTAGAGGCTAAGTTTATTTCTTTATTTTATAAAAGAATAAAAACCCAAACTTTATTTATTCCCATGTTCTATCTCCCTATTCTCTCTCTCGAGATCAAATGGTCGACAATATATGTATTTTATGGGTGATCAATCCATAAAATAATTAAAACAAGAATAAACAAACAACTAAATATGATAAGAAAAATTAACGAATTTAATTCAAAACAATAATAATTATATACTTGGCTTTAACCTCAAAAAAGAGGTTTTTAGCTGATAATATTCATAGTCACAATCTAATTAATTGAATACATGATATGAAAAAAAATTAAAGAATAATTAAAGAATAAAAAATACCTGAACTAAAGTGTAGCAGCCGCAACAATTTTTGTTTCCCCAGGTAATTAATTGTTCACCAACCTTCTAGGTTGCTATCCACTACTGTGTATACATATATATGTCATTTGAATCCTAATGTTGGTAAGAGTAGGCAGCAATCACGTGGCCACAAAAATATTTCCCACCAGCCAATCACGTTAAAGCATCCCACTTTGTACAATTGAAATTGAAAAATGGTGGGATTGATCATGCGTAACACACGGGAATGGAGGGTGCGACGCACGCAAATCGCGCACACCCACTGGAACTGAATCTCAAAATATTTTTTAAGTCAAGAGATCACTGAAATGGATCATGCGACACATGCATATCATGCGCACACACTGGAAGTTGCCTCCAAAATTTTAGTTAAGTCTTTATCGTCTCATCTTTTATCCCTTATATCATGGTGTATTTTCCATGGATTTTCAGTCTTTAAATCATCAATATATTACCATATTCAGCTCACAAATCCTCCTACAATATCACATACCACATATTAAAGATCAAACCAACACAATATTCTTAACGCTGAATCAAAACAAGAGCAACGATTAGGCAAATTTGTAATGATCTTCCACTTATTATTCTGACTCTTGACTTAATCAAATTAAGCTTTGCACATTACAAATAAGTTATTTCACTCATAATTACACATTTAAAATATTTGGAACAAATTAATCACATTAGAATCCAAAGAAACCAACAAGACACACACCTAACTCAAGCTAGTAAAACTAGTTTTCCGGGTTGAACACTAAATGGCTCAATTAAATTCAAACTTGTTTGAAAAATACTTTGGACATTGTAATCATGCTTGGACACTTAAATGCTTATTTATATCAATATTAACACGTTAAGCACTCAAATTACTCTCAAAACAAGGTGAAATAGGCTAGAATAGTGATACCAAAGTGTATAAAACCACCTCAGATCATCACTCTACACATAAATTCTTGTTCGTCCTCGAACAACTCTTTACTCTAAGCATAAAAATCTGAGGTGACGCTACACTTCTACTAAAATAAAGATAAGCTAGTACTACAATGACTACACGGGATGCAAGTTTCTACACAAAGCACGTTATTTACATAATTGAAAGCTCAAGAATTCTACTCTGACACATCCTAGCCTCAATAATTGACTCACTAAAGTGGCAAACTCATGCATATTGCTCAATCAAAGACATCATATAAATCACCCATATTCATCAAACATGTGCCCTCACAACAAGAGAGTTACCCATAATCACTCACATTTAAGTAATTTATAGCATGATGGGTACAAGAATCAAATTAGGCTCACTCTCATAAAGAATTCACAAGTTACACATAATGAACCATAGGTTTGCCCTTAGTGTAATGCTCCACTAATAGTCGAATGTAAAGTTTAGGATCAAGTAGGTCTTTTTTTTGAGTTGTAATGTAGGCTAAGGGCTGGGTATGAACTATTTGGGAATAGTGACTAACCTCTCTAAGTGCTTTAATACACTACATTAAATATTTAAAATCACTCTCCAACAACCAAATTACACTTATTCATTCATCCATACCTTTTATTTTTGTCCCATCTCTTTTAAGCATTTTCACAAACACTTGGTGGGCGTATTGCTTATTCCTTCAAGATTCTACTTTTTTTCATTCTCTACAATTATGGGAATATTTTTAGCAACATTTTTATCAATTCCAACCATCACACATCAAATATAAACACCAATAACAATTACCTTGGGGCATCAATTTTATTTTTTTCTTCTTCAATTTCTCAAACTCCTTTCTCAATATTTTTTATTAAATCACTTAGGAGCTTTTTGGATCAAATTATGGTCTATCAAAGAAGGAGATTAGACTACATATGAGGCTACCAAAGAAAAAGCTAAAGGCTCAATGGGGGTTAACTAGGATAATGCAAAAAGGTATGACAAATAGAAGGTATAAAACAAAACTATCAAAGAAATATTTATATCATCTCCTAAATCCACATTCTTTATTTTGCTTTACACTCACCAGGCAAGTTCTAGATATCACATGCAACAAGGAATATACAAAATTCTCACATCACACATGACACATGCTCAACTCAATATGTAATACCCTGCAAAATCCTAAGCTTAATTCAATCATTTAAAGCTATTAAGGGGTCCCAAATTTAAAAAATTTTAGCTAAGTATTTAGAATTAATGTTATTTTAGCCTTTGTAGGTTTCCAACTCTATTTCACGACCCTCATGACCTTACAGTGATGATTTTTAGGTTGAATTATGATCAAGAATGTCAGTGGGTGTTCCCGACCTGGTTTTAGATTTTTGAACTTCGTTTGAAACATATTTGAAAGCTCAAACCAGTGGATCGACGCGATTTCAATGCGCTGCGTCACCCATCGCGGCGATGAGTATTTTCCCCATCTCCTAGTACAGATTCTAATGAACTGATGCAGACTCGATGCGGTGTGTTGGCTACCACATCGATGCCAATGACGCGGCGCTTCGGTCTGTGCATCACTAAATTATTTTTTAGTCATTCAAAAACCGCATCCTCAGGGGTAATTGGGTCTTTTTCCCATGTCTATCAGCCCCAAAACACAAAATTAAACCCTTCTAAGAGCAAAAACTATTCATTCTTCACAAGTTGCTCTTAAGAACAAAACCTAAGAGATTTCAAATTCAATTCAAGGCTCAAAAACTTACCATCAATCTTTCAGAATTCTTTTGTTAAGGTATGTGAAGTGTTCATTCAAGGGTTTCTTCCATCCTTGGAGTCTAAGAAACTATTTCTAAACTTCAAGTGTATTGATTTCATGAATTCCATGTTGGGTTTGATTATATTCATGATGATAATGATTAATTGGGGTTCTAAATCCATGTTTCACTACAAGTTTCATGTGAATTTAATTGATATATGTGTAGTATCATGTGAATTCATGTTAAACCCTTGAATGTGTGAAATTGGAATTAAAGTTATGATGCTTACATGTTGTTTAGTATCATGTGCATAGATTATGTTCTCCAAGTGCTTGATAAATTGCTTATGTGAACTAAAAAGGATAAAATCATATCGTACTAGCTTATGTGCAAGTTATATCATGTAAGTGTTTGATAAAATATTTCTATGAATGAGTTACGAACAAGTGCACATGGTTATGCTTTTCAAGTCTATGCTATGATTTACTTTTTATGCTATAAAGTCCTGGGGGTATTCAATACCAAAAAACTTAGTTGTTTACCTAGAGCTGTGGTAGTTACAGAACAATCTCAGTAGTGTCACGAATAGTAACCTCAGTAATCAGTCACAGTTACAGTTTAGTATTCAATTTAGACCTCAGTAAATCCAGCTAGTCAACAGAACTTTGTAGTATTCCATCAGTTAACAGAATCCAGTAGTACTCTGTCAGTTAACAGAACTCAGTGAACTCAGTTCAGTTAAGTTAGACAATACGATCAGTAATAGTTCAGTCCATCCTAGTACAGTATAGAAATCAGTCCAGTGTCTATTTAGTTGGGAGTAGGATTCAGCACCGAGCGAACCCAGGGATAGGGGCATTTCTGCCAGTAGAGAGTTTGACCCTTAGTCGCAGTCCCTACATTACAGAACTACGTAGCCAACATAGGTGTAGATATCTTTCTGCCAGACCAGGGTTGATATATCTCACATGAGTTTTCTTGCCAGCGAGGGTTGACAAAAGAGCTTCCTGTCAGAGAGGATTAACTCACAGTTATCTTTACCCGTGGCACCGTACTGACACCCTTCCAACTAGGGTTACAGGTTGGACCCCAATTATCCAGAAAGGGATATGTCGGTTAGATAATTACGTCCCACAGTCTTAGTTTCTGTCTTCAGAATAAAACTCAGTTTAATTCTATAAAAATCAGGACTGTTATACATAGTCACTCAGTTCGGTACAAAACTCAGAATAGTTCCACAGAATTATGACTGTCAGATATAGTCACTCAGTTAACAGTAATACAATATCAGTGAACTTATATATCAGTAAACCAGTGATTCAGAACTCAGTATTCTGTGTTATCATGACCTCATTTACAATTTACATATTCATGCATGTACCCTCATTCAGTTATGTTCATGTTACTTAGTCATATTTGTTCATGCATATGAACCCATGCATATCAACCTACCTCACTTAGTATACCAGTACATTTAAAGTACTGACACATACTTTTCTTTTGCGCTATGATGTTTTATATCATAGGATCAGACGCATGAGCTCCCGATTATACTTAGCAGTTCAGATTTTCAGCAGTCAAAGTTAGTGGTGAGTCCTCATAGTTTGAGGACATAATTTTTATTTCAGTAGCTTAGTTTATTTCAGTAGTCGGAGTTAGTTGGGGACTTGTCCCATCAACTCCTTGTTCAGACAATAGAGGCTTCTCAGACTAGAGTATTTTTAGACAAATGTTCAGTTTTAGTATTTATTTCAGATTTGAACCTTATGACAAGTTTTCGTCTAATTTTTGCATAATTACAGTATTATTATTCAATTATTGCAGTAGGTACCAGTCATGGGTTAGCTTGTGGTCCTTCAAGACTATGAGCACCGTGTAGCGTTAGGAGTACAGACTCTGGGAGTTACACAATAAGATCATCATAGACTCCCAACCAACAATAGCATGAATTCAAAATTACGCCAAGTACAAGAGTCACAAACATGAGCCTAAGAGTCTCAAAAATAGCAATTCACTCAATTAAGATGCTTTTACAAATAAACCCACTTGTATCATGTAATAAAAAATAACACCAACTCAAAATATCTTACTTATTCCTATCCTAAAAAATTTTAAATTGAGCCAAAATTTGAGAATTTTCCCACCCCCACTTAAAAATCTACTTTGTCCCCAAAATAAATTTAAAAGTAAGAGATAGAAATACTCCCTGAGGCCTCTAGGCCTGTCAAGTATCATGTTCACACATAAATGGGATCCATGGGACCTCATACTCAATCTTTTCCATGCTCCAAGCTTAAGTTTATAGTACTCAGACTTCCCATTAACTTGTGACTAAACCAAAAACAAAAACTACGCGAAATAAAACTAAAAAAATTGAAAAGAAAAAATACCTAAGCTTAGGCTGCCTCCCAAGAAGCGCCTAATTTAGTATCGCGGCACGATCCAACTCAACTCAACCATATTCCTTCACCCTTTTACTCCCTTTTGGGAGCCATTTTTTCATTTGTTTCAGACCTCTTTTACCTTTTAACATGTTAGGAATCGATGGTTTCATAGTAGGCCGCTCAATCAAGTAGTCGAAAGAGGTCTTTAGTGGCTTAGGCACTCTACACTTATCCTTTTCCAACACATTGATCATGCATAAATCTTTATATAAGGGATTTACAATGGGTGCCTTGTAAACATAAAACACCACCTCTTCATCATCTACCATCATCTTGAGTGTGTCTTCTCTAACATCAATTAAAAAACCCTGATAGCTAAAATGGATGCCCCAATATGATTAGTACCTGTTCGTCTGCCATAAAATCAAGAACAAAATAGTCAGTAGGAATAACAAATTTACCAACCTTTATGAGGATATCCTCAATTATTCCTTCCGGATATACCATGGAACCGTCTGCTAGCTGCAAAACCATGGTGGTCGATCTAGGCTTTCCCAAGTACAATTTTTCAAACAGAAATAGGGGCATCAAATTTATACTTGCCCCTAAATCACTCAGTGCATGGACCTCTTTACTCCCAATTTGAATGGGAATCGCAAACTTCCCCTAATCTTTTAATTTCTTGGGAATGTTTTGTATCTTCACAACACTACACTCTTCAGTGAGTGTTATTGCTCCCACATCTTGCAATTTCACCTTCTTGGCCACTAGATCCCTCAAGTACTTTGTATACTTAGGTATACTCTGCAAACATCTAGCAAAGGTAAGTTAATATGAAGCTCTTTGAATGTACTAATGAACTTTTTGAACATGACATCCTCCTTCACTTTTATGTACTTTTGAGGAAAGGGTAGTGGGAGCGTCTTTTCCTTCCCTGGTTCAGCAACTTTATCTTTTAAGTACTCAGACTTTCTTGAATTTTTTGTAACTTCTTCGGGAACCTATTTGGTCAACCATATCAGCGTCAACCTCTTTTGTTGCCTTGGGAGGTTTTCTTTCAAACTCATTACCACTTTTTAAGGTGATTGCCATGACTTGCTTTGGATTTTCTATATCTGTGAGCAGATCATCTTGAGGATGGGTATTTAATGCTAGCTATATCTGCCTAACCTGCAACTTTAAATTTTTCTAGGCCACTTTCTGATTCTGTAATTCTGCCCTTTGACTAATTAGATCTGCAATCAATTGCGTTTAACCAACTAAGATTTGTTTTAGCATCTCTTCCGTTTCACTCGTAGAATGATTCAATTGGGCCTATATCTGTGGGGCATTCCATGGCTGAGTAGGTGGCTGAGTTTGCCACTTCAGGTTGTAGGCATTGCCATAATTAGGCCTTTGAACATTTTTTACATACATCACAGATTTTGGATTTGAAGCACACATGGTATCTACATGATCACTATTTCCACATACTTCACACCAACCTGCAGCTTGTTGGATGGCATTGACTGTAGCTGCAGGTTGTGTTGCTCCCAACTTCAGGCTACTAAATAATGTGTTGATCAAATTCTGTAATGCAGAAACTTGAGCTGATAGGGTTGTGAATTGGTCTACCTCTAACACACCCGCAATTCTTTTCGTGGCACTTCTAGAATTTAAATGTCACTCTGGATTTCCTTGTGCTATGCGGTTCAACAATGTGTACAACTCATCATAAGTTTTCTCCAATGCTTGACCACCTGTGGCTGAATCTAGCAAAATTTTTGTATTGTGATCAAGAGCTTCTACAAAAGTATGAGAAAGTACCTTATTAGACTGTTGGTGATGTAGACAATCCTGAAGAAGTGCCTTAAAGCATTCCTAAGCATGATAGAGGTTTTTATTAGGATTCTGTTTGAAGCTTACTATCTCACTGTGAAGTCTCGCAGTCTTGCCTGATGAAAGAATCTGATGCGGAACTTTCTGGCTAAGTTGTCCCATAATATGATTGAATTGGTCGGCTCCACATTTAACCACCTTTTAGCTTCCCCCAAAAGTGAATAGGGAAACAGTGTCAGCCTCACATAATCTGGAGTCACCCCGGTCTTAGTGAATCTGTAAGTTCAATGAAAGTTTGCAAGTGGACTTATGGATCCTCGTGTGAAAGCCCTGCAAATTTTCCATTGCTAATAAAAACCTGCACCATATTGTATTTCAACTCAAAATTCACCCCAGCTACCGGTCTTTCAATTGGGGAAGTCAAGTTCGTTGGAAGTGGGACTGCCACTTCCCTAACTTTCCTACCAGTTTCTTGTTGTTCAGCCATAGGAACAGTATTCTCTTGGCCTTCTTAGATTTGAGGAATTCTAGGGAGAAGATTGTTTCTCTCCTGCGTTGATGATAAAGTTGTTCGGGTTTCGGACTTGATTCTACCAACTCCCGATCCCTTGCCAGCTAATAAACTTAGAAACCTGTCTCCTGCAAACACAAAAACAAGACCAAGCATAAAAACACCAAATAAATCTAAAAATAAAATTAAAATAAAAATAATTTCCAAATAACAAGTCCCCAGCAACGGTGCCAAAAATTTGACAGCACCAAAACACACACGCAAGTGTACGTGATCTACCAAGTAATATAGTGACCTTCAAGAAAGACGAATATCGATCCCACAAAGACTTGATTTAACAATGATTTTATTCTATTTCACAGTTTAGATTAATTTAGTGCAAGCGTAACCAAAAAGAGTTTGAAAAAATATAAATTTAAAATAAAGTAAATAAGGCAAAAATTAAATTCTTGAAACAATCAATGGATTAACGCCCAAGGTTAAAGCACTCCGAACAATCATACTATGTTATTGAATCTCATCCGCTAATTTTCTTATCTTCGTTGTTGATTCGTTGGGTTAATTGCATGATCATGGTTTTCCAACCTATAATCTTTTAATCTTTTACCTAATGTGGATATTGCAACTACATCGTTGAGCGGGGATTTAATAATTCAATTAAGTTAATTAAAGCTATCATCCTACATATGAATCAAGTAAGGCATTTAAGTACATCTCTGTCCTAGACGCTAGTTTAATTCTTTATTTTATAAAAGAATAAAAATCAAAATTTTATTTATTCCCATGTTTTATCTCCCAATTTCCTCTCCCGAGATAAAAAGGTCGACAATATATGTATTTTATGGGTGATCAATCCATAAAATAATTAAAACAAGAATAAACAAAGAACCAAATATAATAAGAAAAATTAACGAATTTAATCCAAAACAATAATAATCGTGTTCTTGACTTTAACCCAAAAAAAAAAATTTTAGCCGATAATATTCATAATCACAATCCAATTAATTGAATACATGATATGATATGAAAAATTAAAGACTAATTAAAGAATAAAAAAAATACCTAAACTAAAGTGTAGCAGCCGCCACAATTTTTGTTTCCCCAGGTAATTAATTGTTCACCAACCTTCCAGCTTGTTATCCACTACTGTGTATATATATATATGTTAATTGAATCCTAATGTCGGTAAGAGTAGGCAGCAATCACGTGGCCACAAAAATATTCCCCACCAGCCAATCACGTTGAAGCATCCACTTTGTACAATTGAAATTGAAAAATGGTGGGATTGATCATGCGTAGCACGCATTAGTTCACCGGAATGGAGGGTGCGACGCACGCAAATCGCGCGCACCCACTGGAATTGAATCTCAAAATATTTTCTAAATCAAGAGATCACTGAAATGGACCATGTGACGTAAGCATATCGCGCGCACACACTGGAAGTTGCGTTCAAAATTTTAATTAAGTCTTTATCGTCCTATCTTTTATCCCTTATATCGTGATGTATTTCTCATGAATTTTCAGCCTTTAAATCATCAATATATCACAATATTCAGTTCACAAAGCCTCCTAAAATATCACATACCACATATTAAATATCAAAACAACACAATATTCTCAACGACGAATCAAAACAAGAGCAAAGATAAGACAAATTTGCATTGATCTTTCACTTATTATTCCGACTCTTGACTTAATCAAATTAAGCTTTGCACATTA
Source organism: Capsicum annuum (assembly GCF_002878395.1). Lineage (NCBI taxonomy): Eukaryota > Viridiplantae > Streptophyta > Magnoliopsida > Solanales > Solanaceae > Capsicum > Capsicum annuum. The sequence continues at coordinate 65,782,962 of NC_061122.1, read as the reverse complement.
CAAACAAGTTATTCCACTCATAATTACATATTTAAAATATTTGAAATAAATTAAACATATTAGAATCCAACGAAACCAACTAGACACACACCTAGCTCAAGCAAGTAAAACTAGTTTTCTGGGTTGAACTCTAAATGACTCAATTAAATACAAACTTATTTGAAAAATACTTTGGACATTGTAATCACGCTTAAATACTTAAATGCTTATTTATATCAATATGAACACATTAAGCACTCAAATTGCTCTCAAAACAAGGCGAAATAAGTTAGAATAATGATACTGAAGTGTATAAAACCACCTCAGATCACATCCGTTCATGTACCAAAAGTTTTGGGACACCTTTCCTCCTCTCCTCTCTGCACTATCACCTTCACTACTAGTGCTATGGATACCCAAGTCAACTCCTCTTATCTGTGTCTTATTCCTAAATGCAAAAATGTTTCCACTCTAAGAAATTTTAGACCCATAGGTCTCTGCATTACTCAATACAAAATTATCACTAAGATAATTGCTAATAGAATTAAACCTTTCCTCCAATCCCTAATTAGTGATATCCAAGCTAGTTTCTTGTCCAAGAGAAGAGCCTCGGATAATTCTATCATTGTCCAAGAATACATTGATCATTTAAGGAGAATGAAGGGGATCACCCCTCATATTATTTTGAAAATTGATCTGAAAAAGGCTTTTGATAGGTTGAATGGTCTTTCATCAGACATGCCCTTTACTATTTTAACTTCCCCCGGGCCTCTCCAAGCTTATCATGTCTTGTGTCTCCTTCTCTACTATTTCTATCCTTATTAATGGTAGCTACACCACTAGCTTCCAACCCATCAAAGGAATAAGACATGGGGAATATCCTTTCACCTTATCTCTTCATTCTTTGCATGAAACTCCTCTCTAGAAGGATAAACCATGAATTTGATACTCTGCAATGGCACCCTATTCAGATAAATCACAGAGGACAAAAAATATCCCACTTCTTCTTTGCAGATGACTTAACTTTTTTGCTAAACCTAACTAGCTTAATTGTTCTACCATTGTTAGAACCCTTCATAATTTTAGAACATTCTCAGGTCTAAAAGTGAATTTGGATAAGTCCAAGGTGCTCTTCTCTTCCAATTGTCTCCACTCCACCAAAACCCTCATATCCTTCATTCTTGGCATTAAATCTAGCCATACTTTTGGAAGATATTTGGATTTCCCTTTTTTTTAGGGCAAGCCAAAGCTTTTTGACTTCCAATTCATCCTTGACAACATCAGTAATAAGTTGGCTGGTTGGAAAGTCAAGTTTCTTAATATGGCTGGGAGGACCACCCTTGCTAAAGCATGCCTAGGCAGCATTTCCAACCATATTATGCAATACATCCTCCTCCCTAGGAAAATCCATAATTGTATAGACAAAGCCCAAGGAAATTTCATTTGGGGTTCCATAAATGAGAAAAGAAAGATGCACATAATAAATTGGGCTATCATTACTCAGTCCAAACACTTGGGGAGCCTAACTTTGCAGCAAGCTAGTATCAACAATGACACTCTGCTTTGTAGCCTAGCTTGTAGGCTTTATTCAAACACTACCTCCCTTTGGGCTAGGGTTCTCCTCCAAAAAAGCCAACCCAAGGGGAACTTTTCTTCATCAACCTCCAGAACTTAGAGAAATGTTCACAAAGCCTGGTCTTTTTCCCCTCCTTGTAGAATATGCGTAGGAGGACCTACTATAATGAATTCCCCTCCTGAAGTCAGAATTGTAGGGATCTTGTTAAGTAGTCTGTCCATAATAGACAAAAGATTTATATTTGGAAGGAAGTAGTATATATTTGGATTTATTTGATTAGGAAATAATTAAAATTAGATATTTACCAAAAAAAATATTTTATTTGTTTAGATGGATAACGTACAAAAACTACAACAATATAAAGAATTAAAACAAATAATATCTGAAAAACGTAAAGAATTAAAAATAAGGATAGAAAGACTACAGTATAACATAATTGTCGGAGTTAGTAAAAACTCAATAAATGCACAAAATGAAGAAATATCAAATTTAGAATCAACAATAGATAGTCTAGAATATATATATATCAACATAACCTATATACATTTAAATAAAATGAATAAAGAAAAATTTATAATAGATGAAAAACATATGAAAATTACGAAGGATTAAAAATAAAAATAGTATTCTCTAATTTAGGAAGGAGATATAAGAAAATAGGTGAACATTTATATTTAATGTTAGAAAAAGAAGAATTAAAATTAAAAGATAAGTTGACAGTCATGGTAAAAATAGAAAGAGAAAACGAAGAGATAGACAGAAAAAAGAAAATAGATAAAATAAAACAACAAACCACAAAAGAAATACGAAAAATAGAAGAAACTAAAAATAGTAGGATTGCTGAATTAGAAAAAGAACTACAAATGCTAAAAGATTTATATAAAAAGAGACAGAAAGAAAAAGAAGAAAAAAAAAAAGAACAAAAATTATTAATTGAGATAAATCAATTTAAAGAAAAATTAGAAATAAAAAATAAAAAATCAGAAACTAGTGAATTAGAAATAAATACAATAGATGCTGATGAAACAGATAATTATGATTCGAAAAATAGTGAAACATATACAGAAATTCTAGAAAACATAGGAAAACTAGAAATTAATGAAAAACAAGAAGTAATTAATAAAGAAAATCTAGAACTAATAAATACAGAAGTAAATACTCTAGATAAAAATATAATATCTAGTACATCAGAAATAAGAAAACCAACCTATAATTACAAAAATAAGTTTAAAAGATATAATCCAAAGGATGAATATAATAAATGGACACCAAAATAAATAATTAATTACAACTTTTTAGACTTAGATTGTGTAATAGACACAAATAAAATAATACAACTATGGGTAGGATACATGTCAAAACAATTATTAGATAATAAAATAGATACAATAAATACACCAGAATATATAGAAAAGACATTAATAGGAACAGTAAAATTATGTTTTTTAAACCTAGCCGAAGCAAGTAAAAAAGTACTAAGATCTAATAATAAAACAGAAGGAACATCAATACCTACTAAAATACTACCCACAGAAATATTGAAAAAATATGAAATAGCTATAAGAGAAGAATTTACTAGTATAACAACAGAAGAAGAAGAACAAAATAAAGAGAAAGATACGAATAGGAATTTAATGTTAAAATTAGCAATATGTAATATGTGCTATATAAATGAGTATATGCATTTAAAGAATATTATTATAAAGGAACATATAATATAGAAGAAAGTAAAGAAAGAAGAAAATTATATTTTAGTAAATTACCTGAACCATTTAGTTCAAAAATAATAAAAAGTTAGGATGAAGCAAAAATAGTAAATACCCTAAGAGCAAGAATAAAATTTTTACAACAATGGTATAGAAATCTATGTGAAAAATATAGAGAAGAAATAAAATGAAACAAACATTAATAAGAAATTTAACATGTTACAAAGATAAAATAGCACCTCAATTTGGATGTGAAGAAAAATATTATAAGAAAAGAAAAAGACATAAGAAATACAAAAAATCAAAATATAAATATAAGAAACCAAGAAAAAGATATTATGTAAAAAGTTATAAACATAAAAGACCATATAGGAAAAAGAAATCTATAAAAGAATGTACTTGTTATAATTGTGAAAAATTAGGACATTTAGCTAGAAATTGTAAATTACCAAAAAAACCCAAAAATAAACAAATATCAGAAATAAAAATAGAAAATACAGAATATATGCAGATAGATTATATAGAGTATGAATTAGAAAGTGAAGATAGTATATATGAAATTTCGGAGAATGAAACAGATAATGAAATAGATAGTGAATTAGATGAATCAAATACTGAAGAAGATACAAAAATGAACTAAATAACTGAAGAAGATATAAAAATAATAACAAAGGAAGAATATTTAAATGAAGAAGGAACATGTCAAAAAATAATATTTGACAGTAATATATTTGACGAAATAAAAGGAAAAGAGTTAGACTTAAGTGTAGAAAAAATATTTAAAATACCAACAATAAAAAATATATTTAGTAGAAAAAAGGAATAATACTACGTAGTAAGTAAAAAAGAACATATAATAGACTGTAGATATGCAAAAGGAAGAGCTAGTATACCACTAGTAACAAAAAGAATAGTTAATAAAGAAATAAACGATATAAAAAGTAAAGACCCAATAAAATATGTACACCTTGGAGGAACAGAGATATTGATAAAAGCATGTTTTAGAGAAGGAATAGATACACCAATAGAAATATATTTAGCAGATGATAGAATTATAAAACCTATAGAAAAAAGTATCATAACCGCTATAAAAGGAAATTTAATATACCAAAAATTTAAATTTATAATAAGTGCGAATTATTCAGTAGCAATAACAGATAAAAATATAGATAAATCATTAGTATTATATTGAAAAATATCAGGAATAGAACTAATCCCAGGAAGTAAAATATTTACAGCAAGATGTAAAAATCTATATGTATTAACAACAAAACATAAAATAACGGGAAAAATAAAATTAATAAAATACAAATAGAAAGTCTTTTTGAACAATTTGTAAAAAAAATTGATAATAATGATTACAGTTACAAAGATATAGATATAAAAGAAGATTTAGAAATAATAAATGAAAGAATAAGCACAACAAAAAGAGTAGCTCATGAAAAACCAAAATCATCAAGCTCATAAAAAAAAAGTTATGAAACAACTTCAACAGTTAATTTAAATCAACATTACATAACAGGAACAATAAATGAAAAAGAATATTTAATACTCTTAAACACAGGACAAGAAGAAAATTATATAGTAAAATATTTAGTAAAAAGTGAAGAAATAAAATCTAATAGAGATATATGCCCAGATCTACCAAGGAGTCTAATAAACATTAAAGATACGGCAGAAAAAGAAATAATAATAGGAGTCAGAAAAATAAAAATAGAATTTGAAATAAAGGAAGAAATGCAACAAGCAGACATAATATTAGGAATACAATGATTAGAACAAGTAAAACCATACAATATAGAATATACACAATTATCTATAACATATAATAAAGGAAGATTATTCATAAAAAGAACTTTAACATGATATGAAAATATATGTACTTGTAAAAATAATAGTAGAATGTTATTATAATAGGTATTATACACTTATGATAGATATAGGAGCAGAAGCAAACTTATGTAGATATAACTGTTTACCAGAAAGTAAATGTGATAAATTAAAAACACCAATAATAGTCAAAGGATTTAATAATGAAGGAAGCTTAATTACAAATAAAGCTAAAAATGTAAAAATACAGATATGAGATAAAATAATAACAATAGAAGAAATCTATAATTATGAACTAACATCAAAAGATATGCTTTTAGGAATGTCATTTTTAGATAAATTATACCCACATAAAATAACTAAAATAGATTGGTGGTTTACAACACCATGTAAACAAAAAGAAAGAGTAAAAAGAGTTATTAATAAAATAAGAAAAAAAACTTATTGGCTAGAAGGAAGTGAAAAAATTACATAAAAGTTAAAAAATATAAAAAATACAGAAGACACAGTAGAACTAGTTGTATTTTCGATAAACAAAAAAGAAATAACTATATTTTTAATAAATAAGGTAGAAATAATAAAGAAAAAATAAAGACAATTATATAATGAAGATCCATTAAAAGGATGAGAAAAACATAAAACTATTATAAAAATTAAATTAATAGATAAAACTATTATAATAACTCAAAAACCATTAACATATAATTTTGATGATTTAAAAGAATTTAAAATGCATATAGATTAATTATTAGAAAAACAGTATATACAAAAAAGTAATAGTAAACACAATAGTCCGGCATTTATAATAAATAAACATAGTGAACAAAAAAGAGGTAAAAGTAGAATGGTTATTGATTATAGAAATTTAAATGCAAAAACTATGACATATAATTATCCAATACCAAATAAGATATTAAAAATAAGACAAATACAAGGATATAACTATTTTAGTAAACTTGACTGTAAATCAGGATTTTACCACTTAAAGTTAGAAGAAGAATCTAAGAAATTAATCGCATTTACGGTACCACAAGGATTTTATGAATGAAACGTATTACCATTTGGATAAAAATGCACCAGGTAGATATCAACATTTTATTGATAGTTATTTTAAACAATTACCTAATTGTATAGTATACATAGATGATACACTACTATATACAAAAACTAAAGAGGAACATTTAAAATTATTAGAACAATTTACAGATATAATAGAAAATTCGAGAATAAGTTTAAGTGAAAAGAAAGCCAAAATTATGAAAAACCAGACAGAGTTTTTAGGAATACAAATAGATAAAAGTGGAGTAAAAATGCAACAACATATAGTACAAAAAATAATAAATTCAAAAGAAGAATTAGATACAAAAAAGAAATTACAATCATTTTTAGGATTAGTAAACCAAGTAAGAGAATATATACCAAAATTAGCAGAAAACCTAAAGTCTTTACAGAAAAAATAAAAAAGGACGTAGAATATAATTACAACAAAGAAGATAAAAATAAGTCCAGAAAATAAAAATACTTTATAAAGAATTATCAAAATTACAATTCCCAGACGAAGATAAAAAAAATTATATATATAGTAGAAGCAGATGCAAGTGAATATAGTTATGGAGGAGTACTTAAATATAGATACGAAAATGAAAAATTAGAACATCATTGCAGATACTACTCAGGTACGTTTAATGAAACAAAAATAAAATGGGAAATAAATAGAAAAGAATTATGTTCGTTATATATATGTTTATTAGCATTTGAACCATATATTGTATATAGCAAATTTATTGTGAGAACAAATAATACCCAGGTTCGGTGGTGGCTAACAAAGAAAATACAAAATTCAGTTACAACAAAATAGATTCGGAGATTAGTATTGAATATATTAAATTTTACATTTACAATTGAAGTAATTAGTACTAACAAAAATGTTATTGCAGATTACATATCAAGACAAAGTTACACAGACTGATATAATTGAAGATGATGCTTTAGAAAAGAGACTCAAAACCCTAACTACGCTTTCAATGAAAGTGGACAGTATGGGTAATGAAATAGAAAAGCTAAAGACTAATGAAGTTAACTGAAGTCTGAAGCCATAAATCAGCTAACTCAGCAGTATGCAGAGCTATGTTGATCGGAAGACATTAAAATTTCAGAGCTAAAAGGAGACGTTGGGGCACTCCATAAAACCCATAACGTTTATCAATCTACAATTGCAGGTACAAGCAAAGGAGTTAGTGGACAAAGATACCAGAAAATGAACATGAATAAAATATTTGAGAAGTCATTTATACCAAAAATACAAAAAGACCCCTTGTACATACCCCCATAAATTACCACATATCGAGATAGTTTGAACCAAGATAAAAAAACCTATAACCATCTAGCCCGAGGATACATAGAAAATATCTACAAAGTACAAACTTTTCTAAACCATAACCCCAGAGCTACAGATATCCAAGAATCAAACACAAACTATATAACCCAAAGATTGCAAGGTCATAACAAGCTAATTACACTACCCAAAACTAACCCAAGCTTAATAAAAACTTGTTTCGACTATGGATTATTAAATACCATATATACCCAAGATGGAAAAGAGCTATCAGCTATGGAAGAATTACATAAAATATTCACCACTTATAAGAGAGTAACCAAAGGAAATCTATTTTATATAAAGTTTTATACTGCACCAGCAAAGATATTAGACGATGAGATCAAATCAGTTATACAAGTTGTAAAAATAGGATTGACCAGAGATATGATTATATCAGAAGATATTGTACAGCAGCCAGAGATACCCAGAATTGAGATACCTGATTTCTACGCAAATAAATGAATTATTGGACTAGCTACAATTATTCAAGAATTAGTAAATAATTATATCAATGGAAACCCAATATGGAGTTATTAATTAAGAGACCATAAAATGATTTATTCAAATTCAAGAGAACTACGACAAACAGATATGGAAGATATCAGACAATAGGTAATGACGTTACTTAACCCAAAAAATAATCTTCTGCAAGAGCAATTAAGAAAGGATTTATTTCAGACGAATTATTAACAAGATATTGAAAGATAATTGGACACAAATATCTAAACCATCAATGTTCAAGATGTAAAGGAGAAGATAACGTTATACCAAATGTACAGCTAGAATGAAGATAAGCATGACAGCTGGAAAGAAGATAGAAAAGAAGCAAATACGACAAGAAGATAAAAATCAACGGAGCAATAATAGAAGAAGACAAAGCATTAAAGGAAGAAAGCGACATATGGAGAAAAAAAGCTAACTTTGAAGTATGAAATACGTGAATCATGTGAATAGCTTTAATAGCTTTACTATAGACTTTTTGACTTTTCTTTTATTCATTTATTAGATTTTAGCACTTGCCATTATTGGCCTTTTTAGGATAACTGTATAGAGGAAGCATGTAAAGATATATTAGGATAGGTAGGATAACCTCTTTTTTTGACTTTTGTAACATCAGGAACCATGTAAAGCATGTAAAGGATTCATTATAAATAAAAGGCACCGAAGGCAGAAAGAAGACAAGCCTTCATGCGTTGAAGCAAACACTCTTCTTTCACAGCAAACTTTTAAACATTTATTAAAAAGAGGTATATTTCAATAGAAAAAGCTATGGAGGAACAAAGCTTAGAATTATCAAATCTACCAGAACCGGTATATTCATTTACTATTATGAATAGCTAAATTCATAAATTCCTAACAATCATGATATGATAAAATAAGTTCATGTTAGTTGCTTTATAGTAGAATTATTCGAAAAATAACATGTTAAGAAGTTTATTAGCAAAGTGGAAAAAGAGAAAAATTTCTAAGAACTATGCCATCCTAAAGGTGAAACCGGTGAGGCAAGAAAGCTGTGATAGGGGAGTAGCCAGAGTAGAGGCACTATTTAAGGGAAAAGTATCCAGATTACCATGCTAATAGTGACCGAAGAACATGTCATTTAAGAATAATCTAGTATATAGTAATCTAAAATGATCATATTTTGTTATGTATATGATTGAAATAAATATTTTAAAAATATCAATTTTATGAAAAATTGATAATTATTTATCTGATGCAATGGTAGATAAATTTAAAACACTTGTTTTATATGTACTTAAGAATATAGAAATAGTAGATACAAGAAAAAACATATTGAAAGAAATATTTGATAGATATTTTATGACTAGAATTAATTATATACCACACCTACCTAACTACTCTTATAAATACTTACATACCAAACCCACACATCAACTATGCTAAATTACATATATTTAGAATATTGGAAAATGGATATGAAAAATATACAATCAACAGAAAAACAAATAAAAACAAATTTAAATGAATATATGAGGACTAAAGATATAAAATATATACAATTTCTCAGTGAAAATTTAGAAGAAGTAATGAGATTAAAACAAAAAACTAAAAAATATTATAATAAAATATTTAACCAATCTTAAATGATAGATAATCTTAAAATATTAATCTTATATATACTTAGAGATATAAAAATTATAGCTATTAAGAGAATAATATCAGAAAAAATATTAGACTATGAAATTGAAATTATAAATTGGATAGAACAACTATACCTAGATAATTACCCAGATAGATATTATTCAGATTAAGAAATGTTAGAATATATTAGAAAAACTAGAGAAAATCAAAATAACCTAAATGAATAAATTTATTATAGAAACCGAATTAGAGAAATAATGGAAAATCTAAAAGAAAAATTAATGTGGATAGAAGAAACCCTAGAAAATTTAGAAAAAAATACATGTGATAGTTTATATAATTTAAAAAACTCACTACGAGAAGAACAACACGAGATGATAAACAACATTGAAAATTTAGAATTAGATATACATTACAGTACAATTAGGATTAATTATTATACAGAAATTTGTAAATCTACAATTGCTACAGGATAAAATGATAAACTACGAATATTTAAAATATTGGAGACAAGATATGAAAGAAATAAGAGCAACAGAGATACTTATGAAAGAGAATTTAATTGAATATTTTAGAACAAAAGATATAGAACATTTAGAATACCTCCAAAATAATATAGAATAATTAAAAAGACTAAGAGAAAAAACTAAAGAATACTACAGTAAAGCTTTTAATCAATTACCACATAATCACCCTCCAAGATATGAACATTAATAAAATAAAAATATTTGGAGAAATTAAGAAATATCCATACACAAATAAAAATAGATCCATTATCCTAAATCTATTTATCTATTTATTTACCTGAGTTATCCTCACCCCCTAAACCAACTCAATCCCCAAATGTTCCACCCCTTCAATTGGGACTCAACCTGGAAGCTTATAAGGAGCTTGAACTTTGACATTCTCCTCAGCTGGTCAACTCTTCTCTCCTTTTGTCTTTGGCATATTCGGAAGAATAGAAACATCAACCTTTTCAACAATAAATCCTCCCCAACCTCCTTCAATTCTGCCTATTCAGAGGCTATAGAGTTCTTCTAACTTAACTCTATCCCTACTCACAAGATGACCAGAACCATTCAAATTAGATGGACTCCCCATCCTAAACATTACTTTAAGCTGAATACGGATGGATCCAACCTTGGAAATTCGAGTAGGGGGGGTATTGGTGGAGTCATTCGAAATGGCAATGGAAACTAGGTCTTGGGATTCCCTGAATCCTTCCTTTATATTACTAACAACTTCATGGAACTCTTAGCCCTCTGGAAAGGCCCCAAGCTTGTCCTTGCTCATAATCTTTCTCTCATTATTGTCAACATTGACTTGAGAATACAATTAAGCTATTAAAATCTGGGAGAACTTTATTTAACTCTTTTGTTCTTGAATGCAAATTGATGCTAGAAAGATTAGGAAGACCTCTGGTCCAACATAGTTATCGGGAACAAAACAAGGTGGTAGATGCTCTAACAAAGGAAGGCACCAAAAGAAACTTTTTTGATAACTGTAAAGTTTTTGTCTCCCCATCCACTTATGTAGCTCACATAGTTTGGGATGATTTGGAAGGTAAAACCTCCACTAGAATTGTCTCAAGTAACCAGACGAATGTCAATCGTCAAACTCTTTTTGTATTAGAGCCAGATTGAGCTCACCTCATTTGCTTTATATCTAATGCATCTCTACTTTACCAAAAATAAAATAAAATTACAATTTAAAAGATTTACTCCAATATCTCATTTGATAAATTTAATTTATTATTTATCATATTTTGATAAAGTTAATCTATAGTTAAAGAAAGAGTTTTTTTTGGGGGGAGGGGGAGGGGTGGGGGGTTAAAAAGAAAGCAGGTTATGATAATTTTGATGAGTATGTATTCTTTTGGAATAAAATTTATACATAATTTAATGGATCAAAATGAGTTAACGTGTGATATGGTGACATGTGAGAAGTGTCGGAGTCACGATTTTTACTAAGGAGGTTCAGAAATAACATACGAACAAATTGAAAGGAGTTAAACATCTACTATATACATATAACAAATAATTTTAATTATATATAAATACTATAATTTTTCACCAAAAAGGATTCGGATGAACCTCTTCCGCCCAAGGATAGCTCCTAACATATGTTGCCCACTTTTTCTGTTAACGTTATTAAACATAAGACAACAGGAGATTACTTTATCTTGTTGGATTTCCTTTTGCTTCAATTCTAATAACACAAATTAGAGCCTATGTCACACGGATTTAATATTTGTCACTCACTTTATTTTAATTTATGTGAGTAAATAAAATTTTAAAAATTGATTAAAAAAATTTTGATCGTGAATTAATATTCTAAGTTATTAATTATTGTGATATATAATATTTTTTTTAATAATGCATTTTGTCTCTTTGTTAGAATTTATGTGATACATATGTAATTTTTTAGTGTGTTCAAAATACTTTTAGCTCTTAATTATTGTAATATATAATTTTTTGCTTAATTTCAAATATATAAATTATCAGAACTTCCCTTTTAATAATCTGATAATTATCTTAATTTCCTTTTGAAATATCAAACGTTAAAACAAATCAAATTTTTAGAGCTAATTAAATTTTTCTTCAACCGTGATTTTATTTATTTATTTATTTAAAATAGTTTAAGTTGTTACTTAATACTTATTGTGATTTATAGTATTTTTTACTTAATTTCAAAATATATAGATTATTGAAAATTCCTTTTTGTAGTTTATACTTTTCGTAATTTGTTTTTAAAATATCAAAGGTTATATTAATAAAGATGAGAGCTAAAAATATTTTTTGAATTATATTATCATGAGAAGAATCATAACTATTTTTATATAGTTTTATAATATATAGTTTTTAACATTTGAAACACTAAATTGATTTCATAAATAATTCATAGAGAAAATAAAATGCAGAAGTAATTTCACTGGAAAAAAATAAGAAAAATTACATATATATATACACAAGGTAACTATTACTTATTACATAAAATTCTTTATTTGAAAAGTAATTACAAAAATTTCATATTAATTACATAGAATCCCTTTCTTTAAGATTTTCTCTCTCTTCTACCTCATATATCCCAAAACATTTGATTTTTACTCTATTTTTAGTTCTATTTTTGCTCAATTATTGCACTCTTTATTTTACGCCTAATTTCAAGCTAAGTGATTTGGGGATTTCAAATTTATTCAAATAAGGTCTATTATTTCAAATTATTATGGAAATAATTTATTTCATAATAATTTTTCATAGAATCAAATAATACATTTTATTTTAAGTTGTTCAAATTTGTTCTATATTATAGAAGAGAGATCCATTATTTCTTCTATACCTTAATTTGAACTATAATATGCATTATAAATTATTATGGAAATAAAATCATATCCAATTGTTTCTATAGTCAACAACTTGAAAGTTGATTTGAACAATAATATCCAGGTTATTTCTCGTTTTTGGTTGCATGTATGATTTTATCAAATTATCTGCTTTTGCAATGTCATACATAGAAAGTTAAGTATAATAAAAACGAATACACTTGCATCATACGTAGAAAGTAAAGTATAATACATTCTCATACACATAACACATGTTGTTGTTGGAGTGTAAATCATACATATAATACTGACATCATACATAGAAAGTAAAGTATAATACGTTCTCATACATATAATGTGAAATGTTTTTACCTAAATATAAACCATACATAGAAAGTAAAGCATAGTACATTCACATACATATAGAACATGTTGTTGGAGTGTAAATCATACATATAACACTGACATCATACATAGAAAAAAATGTGTAATACATTCTCATACGTGTAAATTTCATAAACAATGTCAAAATATCATTCAAACTGGGTAATGTATTATAATTTCTCGTACAATATTGTGCAAGTTTTTACTAAAAAATAAATACACTAAGAGGGGGTGGAGGTGCTGGTGATGGTGAGAATAGAAGAGGAACGAGAAACGACGTCGATCTTGGTGGCTGATCGTCCTTGCGTGTTCACCGGCGTGAAAAAGAGGAATGGAGCGGTGAAGGCGCCATTGACTGTTCGTGATGGCGGGGAGGTGGCGACAGTGGGAGAGGAACGAGAAACAACGTCGATCTTGGCGGTTGGTCGCCCTTGCGTGTTCACTGACGTGAGGAAGAGGAGTGGAGCAGTGAGCAACAGTGACGGCCATAAACCAGCGATGACGTCGTTGGTTTTTTTGAGGAAGATGAAGAGAGATGTTTTAGGATATTTTTTGCATTTGAATTATAATTACTATTTTTAAGCGTCCACAAAATCAGTACATTAGTTACTGCCGTTATTAAGGTAACAGAATAATTGGATCTGATTTTATTTCCATAATCTCATACATTGGAATTACGTATGAGGTATATATATATATATATATATATATATATATATATATATATTTAAATATTCAAATATGAAAAAGAGAAAGTTAATCCCAAATTTTATGTAATTAATTTCATATATAAAAAAAGAAACCCAAAAAAGCCACTATTGAAATTGTCTTCAACTTTGAACATATTTATCAAAATACATGTAAGTAGCCACGCAATAAAGGACAAATCAGGCGCACAAACAAAACACGAAAAAGTGAAGTTTAATCATGCATGATGACATACGCAAAGGATTATTTTATCAAGCCATTTAACATTTTATATGTATAATTTTAGCTAATCAAATTATTTCATTTACATACAATGAGTAAAATATCCAAAATGCCAAAGGGTTTTGGATATTTCAAAATCTCTCTTTTAATATATAGAAAAAAAACATAGAAACCATTAGGAAGGTTTTAATATTTTGTATTTGACTTTTTAAATTACTATTCAAAACGTGCAATTTTACTATTATTTCGTTCTTTTCTTAGTGTATTCATTGGACTCCAATCACCAATGTAAAGTTGTAGCTTTTCAGTGAAACTTATTTGACTTTAATAAATATTTAGCTTTCTAGAACCACTTTATAAATTGGGAAAAACATGCCTCATCCTTCAACTTGTCCACTCAATTTACTTTAACACTTAAATTAAATTTCTATTCATTTAGCCTCTGTAATATTTTTAAAACATATTAATTTCACCCCTTATATATATAATACCACTCTCACAACGAAAAGTATGTTACACTTGCCCACATATCAGCGCCACGTCAATACCACGTCGGAGCCACACAAGTAAAATATTTATTAAATATATATAAAATATTTTTAAATATTTTAAATAAAGAAAATCCCCCCCCCCCCCCCCAAATTTTCTATCTTCTTCAAACCCCCCTCCCCCACTTCTTTCTTTCTCTCGACACCCCCTATCCCTACAGGCACCTCCGTCCATCCCCATCCACCCCCACTCTTGAAGACACCCCCGTCCACCCCATCCCTACAAACACCTTTTTTTCCTTTCTTTAGCCCCCCCTCCTTCCCCCTTCTTGTTCAAATCTGCCCCCACCCCATCCTCCCCGTCGGTCCAGCCTCCACCCCTGCAAACTCCCCTTTCAAACTGTCAAAGTGGAGCCAAGTATACAAACAAAATAATCAATTTACATTTAAATTATCATTTTGTTTACACATTAAGTGCTTCGAAGTTCGAACAATTGTAAAGATCCAAAGTCCAAATATTCTTTTAAATAATTTAGCAAAAAATTTTGAATATATTTCAAAGGTAATCAATTTTTCCAAGTTTTGATAATAAGTGTTCAAAAATAAAATCATCAATTTAATTCAATTTTTGTTCAAATTTTGGTGGAGTTAGATTGAAGGTTGAGATGGTGTTTAATGGAGGAAAAATTTTAATTTAGTGTCTTCATGGTTGTTCTTTGGTGGTGTTAATGGAGGAAAATGAAAAGAATTGAAGGAGAGTGTTGGTGAAGAATGTATTTGAGGTTGTTAATGGAGGAATTTGAGTGTTGTCGTTGTTGATGTTTTGGAGAAGAAAGAAGAAATAAATGTCTATTTTTTTTATTTTTTTTAAATTTTATTATATTTTAAATATAATATAAGTGAAATTATTTTTTTTTAGAAATATATGTGCTTTTTTTTTCTTGAAAATGTCACGTTAGCATTAGAGGTGAAACTGATACACTTTAAAGATGTTAAGGGGATAAATAAATGAAAGTTTAGTTTAAATGATAAAGTAAGTTGAGCGAACAAGTTCAGGGAAAAATAATGTCCTTTCTCTTATAAATTTGTATGTTTTCTTTTATGGTGCTTCCTCAGCTTTAATTCACGTGACATAGTTTGAGTCGATACATAATTTATAAATTTTGAAACTTGTGTTATAAACATATTATAACATTTGTATGATTATAAACTTTTAAAACTTGTGATCCTTAACATGTTATACCATATTTGATTTAAAATTTTTTTGATTAAAGATAAAATTAGAAGGGTAAAGTTAATTTATTTTTAATTACCATTCTCTTTTAACAGAAGGTATGTCACAAAACTAGAAAGAGGGAGTATTCTTTATACTTTCTACTAGATATCGATGATCCGTGTCAGCACGAGCCCAATATATATTATTTTTTAATATTAATTTATCTAATACAAATGAATTTTAGATAATCAATAACTGAAATAATTTAAATTTTAAATTATTGTGATTTATAATATTTTTTTTCTATTCTAGTTTAAGTGATTGATATAATTTCAAGAGTCAGCCAAATATTTGATATCTTTTAAATTTTTTAAGTTTTTACTTATGTGATTTATAATATTTTTTACATAATTTTTTAATAAGATGTGAATACTCTCTCCATCCTAGTTTATGTGATAAAATTTTGATAGCCAATTAATTTTTTTGTATATATATTTTTTTTATATTAAGTTATTAATTATTGTGGTTTGCAATACTTTTATCTCATTTTCAAATAATATATGCTACTTTATGTCTTTCTGTCACATCTCAATTTGTATGACACTAATATAATTTTGATATTCAATCAAATTTTTTATGTCGATATATCATTTTGCATTCATTTTACCTTTTTATGAAATATTATTAATTTTTTTAATACTTTGATGACAGTAATAATTAATTATGGGTGATATAATAAAATCACGATGGAAGCAACGAAACAGACATGTCTTAAATGACTTATAATAAGTAATTAGAATCCATAGAACGAAATTACTATACAAAAACACTTGTGAAAAAATTAAGTGGGCCTGATATAAGACGTCAAGTTACTTTAAAACATCGAGAGTTAATTTATCATTTTATGTCTATTTTACTTTTTTTATTAAATATTATTAATTTTTTAATACTTTAGAGGACTTATAATAATTAATTAGGGATGATTTAGTAAAATTACTATTGAAATAGCTGCAACAGACATGTCGTAAATGTCTATTTTATTTTTTATTAAATATTTATTAATTTTCTAATATGTAAATGAATTATAATAATTAATTAGGAGTGGTACAGTAAAATCACAGTTGAAATAGTTGAAGCAGGCAGCACAAACAGACATGTCGACCTCGTGCTTGCTTCAACAGGTTAACTTACTATATCACGATGGAAACACAAAACGGACATAACTTATAATTAACTAATTAGAACTGTTATAGAAAAATTACTATAAAAAATATTTATGAAAAAAATAAATAAATGGGCCTCATATAAGATTTTAAGTTAATTTAAAACATCAAAAGTTAATTTATCATTTTAGTGGCTATTTTATCTTTTCTATTAAATAATATTATTTTTTTAATACTTAAATGACTTATAATAATTAATTAGGGGTGATATAGTAAAGTTACGATTGAAGCAGCTGAAGCAGACATGTCAGAAATGTCTATTTTGCTTATCTTTATTAAATATTATTAATTTTTTAATATGTAAATGACTTATAATAATTAATTAGGGGTGATATAGTAAAATTACACAGTTGAAGCAGGCAGTACAAGCAAGCATGTCGATCTCGTGCTTGGACTGCTTTTAACTCCCGCTTATAAATAAGAGAAAATATCCATGTTTGATTATTAGAAACGTAAGTTGATCATTTTCAAAACTGCTCTTCGTCATATTCTACTAAGATCATATATAGTAGCATACTAGCAAAATAGCCTATAACTAGTGAATTCAATTTTATCTCCAAATAGAAGATGAAGTTAGTATTAGAAAAGTTCTCTTTGAATAATTGATATTGAGAACATTTATATATTTAGATACTTAATTTGGAATATGCAAGTGAATTTTTTGAAATGACAAGGCAATCCAACTAATATCATGTAGACAATACCATTGAGAGAATGTTACCTAACTGGAATTCCCTTAAGAAAGGACATCATCAGATAGAAGCTAAGGACAACTTTGTACAAACACCTAAACTTAGTCTAACTTGAATTACAAGACAATCTACCAATTAATGTCTCTGTTACACATGAAAGAATATTCTTTCATTTTCGTTCAGCATATATATATATAGAGAGAGACAAATGGACCATCATTTCCATCACTTCATCAAATAACAAATTATCTTGCAACTTGTTGAACCTCTAAAGGAAAAGAAAAAAAAATGGAAATCCCTAACATTTCAAGCAACAAAAGGTCATCAGAGATTGTGTTTTTTGACTTGGAAACAAACGTACCATCGAAACCTGGACAGAAGTTTTGGGTGTTGGAATTTGGTGCAATGGTAGTTTGTTCAAGAAAGCTTGTTGAACTTGAGAGCTACTGCACTCTTATTAGACCAGGGGATTTGTCAGTTGTGGGGTTAAAGTCGGGCAGAATTGGTGGGATCACGCGAAAAGAAGTTGCTGATGCACCTTCATTTGAACAAGTTGCAGACAAGATCTTCAGTATTTTGGATGGTAGGATTTGGGCAGGTCATAATATACAGAGATTTGATTGTGTTCGTATTAAAGCTGCTTTCGCTGAAATTGGTCGCCCTACACCTGTGCCTGTTGGAATTATCGATTCTTTAGGTGTTTTGACCCAGAAATTTGGTAAAAGAGCTGGAAACATGAAGGTAGACATGAACATTCACTCAATACAAAGTTTTATTTTGACCGTGGCTTCTTAAATCATTCTTTATTGTAGATGGCTTCATTGGCAGCTTACTTTGATCTCGGAGAGCAAAGGCACAGGTTAGATTAAAAATTTTAAACTTTATGTTTAAAATTCATGATTTTTCATGAAATTGGATCCTAATTTTGATTATTTATCGTTAACGGCAGGAGCTTGGACGATGTTCGGATGAATTTGGAAGTCCTAAAACATTGTGCAACAGTTCTATTTCTTGTATGTCCATATATTTGCTTACTTTGGCATAGCTTTCCATGTTTGATTATATTTTGCTTAATATGATTCTTTTCTAATGTTAGGAATCAAGTCTACCAGATTTGTCAATTGGGAATTGTCAAACCACTTCCAGCATTACTACAAGAAGTAGAAGCCAAGTGGTATGCAAATTGATCAAAATGCACTAGCTTTTGTTGGATCTATTTTGGACTAGCAACAATTTAGTGTTCAAGAAAAGAAAAACTTATTTCTTGGATTTGATATTTTGTTATCAGCAAAATTTTCCAAGTTCTCCGATCGATAATAAGTGGCAGAATAGTCCTTCCTCAATAACAACAAGGAGTAGCAAAGGGAAATCTCCATGCAGAGAAGAAACAAGCCGGAAATCTCCTCCATCGACAAGTGCTATCGGATATCAAAGAGCTGTTCCTTATGCAAGGCAAAGCTTGGGAAAGGTTGAATTTGAATTAACTATTTATTGAAGAAACTTATATATATGCATAATGGTATTCATTTTCTGATTCTTGATCTTGGAATTGGAGATAAATAGGTGACTGCAGGTGTGAGGAATTTGTTATGTAAAGCTCAAAACAAGCCTCTAAATACTTTATTAAAGCATTCGCAGACTCTTTTCCGATGAGTAAGAAGAACTGATTCTTCTCATTTTAAGGAGCAAGACCATTGTCGATAAGTTTGAAAAATTCAAGGCTATGGTGCATACATGGAAGTTATGGAGCAATTTTTTGTCCCCTGGTGGCTGTTTCTGGAAATTAAGCGACTTGGTTGGAAGCTACGAAGATCACATTAAAGTCCCAGCTGCTAACCTTATCATCTAACCAATTTATATTTTACTGATTCTTACATTTTTTTCAGTTGTGGAATTCTGTAAATGTTTGTACATCTCAATGAATAAATTTCAGCTGATATTCTTTGATTCTATCTTTACACTTGTGTTTTCTTCCCCTTATTTTTCTCAGTTAAGTAAATAGTTCAGTTACATTATTTTGGAATAGATCTCTAATAAAATGTGTGTGTTCTCTCTTCGATTGTTAATTCTATAACATGCTGCAACCAGTTAAAAGCTTGTTAATTTGAAGGTGGTACGTAGACTATGAATTCCTAATTCTATCAATTCCATAAATTGAGCAATATTTTTTTCTTTCACAAAAGCGAAAAGGTAGTTTCAGGGCTGTCAAATTAGCTACGGTTCAAATTGGTGTTGCTTTTGACATTCCTGCATACACATGGTGCATGTTCTTTAGGTAAAAGTGAGAGATCTTCATGCAAGAAATTAACAGGGCAAGAATTTTATCCTGGGGAGATTTTGAGAAGAACTAGGTCTAGGAGCAATGTAGAAGCACTCTGTGTTTCTACTGTTGATCTGTTGGAAATCGGGCAGCAGAAGCAAATAGATAGGATCTTTTGCATGTAATATAGATAACTAATATAAACACATAGTTCACGCAAAGGATGCTTAAAAATAATCAGGAATGCCTGTTGAAGCATGAGCACATATCTTGAAGCAAATTCGTCTGCGAATCGGCCTTCTACAGTGATGATACGAGCCAAATGACCATCTTAGCTTTTGATGACATCTTTGGAGGCCAACACATAGAGACTCAAGACTTGGTCACCTCGAGGCACAAGAACATGCATGGAGGACCCGTTTTGAGCATACCATTAAGCAAAGCCGTGTGTGGAAGATTGCTTGGAGGCTTACCTTGATGACTACTCGAGGACTTCAAAGGATTACACATGTTGACGTATGAAGAGGAGTCTCAACACTACTAGGCTGCCCCTTCATTGAAGTCCAAAACACTCCATGGTTGCCCTTCATTAAGGGTATTTTGGGGATTACACATGTCCCTCCAAACACACCATGGTTGCCCCTTCATTAAGGGTGCTTTGGTCATTTTGTTATGTAATAAGTTAGACTATAAATAAACTCTTATTAGCTTTATTTTAGTTAGCTTTTTATGATGAATATTTGAGAAAAATATTCTTGAACTCCATTGGGAGTGTTCCAAGTAGTGTAGGGCTTGAAAAAGTCATTATTGACATTTGCTTAGAAACGGTGGTTGTAAGGCGGAGTTGATCCCCTTAGCGGTCACCGTAAGAAGATTGGTGTTTGATTTTGTGAGTTTAAGAGTTTTATCATTTGATACACGGTTTGGTTATTGATTCTTCATAACTTCTTATGTCATCTTATCTATCCCTTTACTTTATTGCATTCGTGTGTTTGTTTCTCATCTTTTTATTCTCGGTTTGTTTGTGTTGCTGCCATTGCTTGTTTGTTTCTTGTCTCGATTTTGTCTTATGTTCTTGGCTGGTTTCGTGTGTTCGTAGTAGATCCCGTATCATTTGGTATCAGATCAAGGATTGATTTCGTTCCTACGAGATCAAACTTGGGCTTGTTAACTTGAAAATAAAAAAAATGTGTTGAAAACCAAAAATCTCAAAAAGAAGTAATCTGTCCCGTTTTTAGTCTTTGGACGAAATTTTGAACTTAGGTTTAGGAGTCTTTTGTGTGTTTTGTTGCATCTAGGGTTAAAATCTTCTTCACTAACACTTATAGAGTCTAAATCTAAATTTTGAGCCATTTTCGAGTTGTTTTTGAATTTTCGAAGATTGTTGTTAAGGGCTTGAGCTTGAGCTTGAGCCGTGTGTTGTTGATGTTTGTGGTTGAGATTTGGTCTTGAAATTGTGGTATTGTTGTTGAGGAGCTCAACGTGTGCAATAAGAACCAAAAATCATCCAATTCCGAGCTCAAATGGGTTAGGTACCATTGTTGAATGTTCTTCGTGTTCTTCATAAGTTGTTGAACAAGAACATTCCAAAATAGTGGTTTGATCTAAAAATTTAAGTGGAAAGAGAGCGAGTCTTTATTTGTCTTGAAAACATTTTCAAGACAATACAAAAGAAGAAAGGGAGTAAAAGGCTTTCAAAAGTCTTGTTGCTAAAAAGGAAAAATGGGGATATTCCAAGGCTTACAAAAAAGAAAAGGAGACAAAGACTTTTAAAAAGTTGTCTTGTCAAAAAGGAACAAGGAAAAAGTGAAGTCTCTTGAAATTTTGGAAAAGGCTCCAAAGTTTTGTTTGTCCCTACCAAAACAGATTTTTTCACTCTTCCAAATTAAAATTTGACCAATCCAAATTGCAAATTGCCATGTCACCAATTTCCACGTCACCAAACTGCTATGTCATCAAAGTTTCAAAAACCTTAAAGCTTAAATTTAGATTCTAAGTTTCTTTTCTTTGTTTCGTTAATTTTATTTCTTGATTCTAGTACTAATTAACAACTAGTAATCACCTACTAGATCGTGATTAGTTCTGAATTTGTTTTCATCGTGTCTTCGTATTTATGTGTTTTTCTCATTTTTAATTCGTCGTAACTTTTTATGTCAAGTTAGTAAGTAGAATTTTCTATTTTGTGTCATGAGTTGATCAAAAACGAATTTTTTTTGATCTCTAAGTAGTGATTGACACCTTATTGACTACCGAAGTATAAGAAACTTTCAATATTTGCTGCTTCAATTGTGAGGATCACAAAGGCGAGTGCATAGGAGTGTTGGTGAAGAGCTTTTACCACTAATCTTGTTTGTTCATTTTGTAGGTACATGGTTTTATAAGGGAAATATGTCTTTGATAGCCACGGTTTATTATTACTACGACATGGGAGACTATGCTTGTAGTGAGGGATTTTATGGCTATGAATTCGTTGGAGATTATGGAGGCTATGAAAATAGCCATGATCAAGGCACAGGCAGATTTGAGGGTTATGGGTTTAAGGAGGAAAATGAGGTGAATGAAGTGCCTAATGCTTATGGTGAATATAAAGATGATGAAGAGCCTTGTGATGGTCCTTATGATGAAGTTGGGACGTATAGGGGTTTTTACACTTCCCAAGCCGAAACTAGAATTGATGTAAGCTATAACCCTTTCATTTGCAAAACTTATGAGAGCTATAGTGAGAGTGCACGTGGTGAGTGTGAAAATTCATATTCTTTACCTTGTAGTACTTCTTATCAAGGTCAACATGGTGTGAATGGTTATACTAGCTATAGTAGAGGTTTTCCCATGAGAAGAAGAGGGCATGCATCTCCAAAACCGAAGGGTACTCATGTGCCTTACAATGTTGATCCAAGAAGGAGTGTTCACTCCAGAAAGGTAATCATTTATGGGGTTTCGGGATACCTCATTTGCTAGATGATAGGTGTTATAGAAACTATATCATTCCATCTATGGTTGATTATTTGGGGCTATTTCGAGAGCCTTTACTTGTTCCATATTCCTTGGACAGGTTTAAGGTTACCGAGAGAGTGAAGTTTGTTTTTTCCCAATTTGAATACCATGAGAAGGTGTGATGCGATATTTTTCCCTTGACATACGATCATGTAAGCTTAGGTGCTAATTGGTTTGCACAACATAAAGTTCCAAATGTGTAAAATTAGCCTAATGTTGTAAGAGACCAATGGGGAAATCATCTCATGACGTCCATTCTGCCCAAGTCCCAAAGAGAAGTGTTTACCTACTCCAATCCGAATGATTATGAGAGACAAAAGATTGAGAAGAGTAATGGTGTGCAGGTGGTAATCTGAGAGTGGAAAAAGAAGAGGTTGTGT
Source organism: Capsicum annuum (assembly GCF_002878395.1). Lineage (NCBI taxonomy): Eukaryota > Viridiplantae > Streptophyta > Magnoliopsida > Solanales > Solanaceae > Capsicum > Capsicum annuum. The sequence goes on along the minus strand of NC_061122.1, from coordinate 65,759,502 downwards.
GGAGCGAAGTGAGGGGATTGCCACTAAACCATGCTAACTATATTTGTCCTTCTATTTCCAAGGACATTTGTATAGGTACCAACATGGCAAGTGGAGGAGAACAAATGCTAAAGGAGAAGATTCCCTTCGAAGATTTGATGAGGGAACTCTTAGTTGCTGTCGAAGCTTGTGTATGACCTTCACACCATGATAAAGAAGAACATACTCAAGAACACCAAGGTAAAATAGCTAACTCTTACACTTTTGTGCATGTGAATGGTAACTGTTGACTAGTAGTTCATTGAGTGCGAGTAATAGCTTACCTATTTATGAGTTTATTGATTCTTTGATTTTTGATAATGATGTACGTGTTGTAAGTGTGGATGCATTAGTTGATCTTATTGATGACCAAATTGAATCTGCTTGTAAGATAGATTTGTGTCCACCTAGTGTTGAAGCTATTGTGTTGAATGAAAGTATATCATCTTGTGAAATTTGTATTGATCAACTTATGTGTGAAAAAAACCCACCACTTGAGGTTATGTGTGTTGTAATTAATAGAACTTAAGTGAGTGAAGAATTTGAAAATGTTAATCAACAAACTAAGAGTGAACCCATGAGCTTATCTTGTCATATAAATTCTAATGTTTGCTTGGCTCATAGGGTTAATCATGTGCTTGAAACATCTTTGAAACTCGATAATGATCCTTTAGAGAGTGGACTTACTTGTTCCAAATCTGTCCGTGGGTTAGATCATTCTCTCTTTAGGTATAATATCTTTTTTAAAAATGATATAATCACTCCTAAGAAACCTAGTGGTGAGAATGATGTTAACGGTATAGCTTGTCTTGAAGACTATAATCTATATGCCAACCCACTATGATGTGACAACATTCCCTCTAAAGATGGAAATCTCTTTTTAAAAGATGAGAGTATTCTTATGGGTAAGGAATGTGTAGTTTTGGAAATTGCCTCTTCTTCTACTTTGTGTGACTTTATTATTGAAAGTACTCATGGTGATGATTGGGGAACTAGTAGTTAGTACATACATGAGGACACCTTAGTAGAAGTTGACTTGAGTGAAACCTTTCTCTACTCTCTATTTGCTTTTGATGATATGTAAGCTATTGTAGAGATTATGTCGTGTAGCTTGGGTGAAGCCTATGGGAAAGTGGAGTGTTGTCTAGAACCGTGTCTATGGTCACTCTTCCCATTTGAACCCAAAGCCAAAAATAAAAATGGTGATGTTGGTGCACCCAACTTGTTTCTTGGTATACATGACAAGCCAAGTGTCACTCTTGAAAATTCGAGGGCAAATATGTCATTGACTCCTTGGGGTAATGTTTCTAAATGTGCATCCTTGCTTGATACACTTGTGCTTAAGATACATGAATCCCAACTTGTAGATGCCAAGTTGTCTATTTGTTTGAAAGAAGGAATGTGTATATGCTTAAATGCTTTGTCTTTGGCCGTGTATGCCTTTACACTTGATTCCTTTCTATACTACCTCTTTGCTTATGATGATATCCATGCTAATCTTGGATTTGTTTAATGTAGAGGTAGAAAATTTGTTAGTTTGTCCACTTGTTTGAGTGATAAGGCTATATGGATCTTGTGGACTTTAGAACCAATTGAAGCACCACCCTTAGTATGGTCTCTTGAAAAGATAAAAAGGCAATTGGGTCTTACGGCTCATAAGATCCTAATTCTACCTTTTGGATCGTGTGATGCCATTTGGACCCTTGTAGTTTCTTTATCTCTTGGTGATTCCCATAACCAAATCTTTTGTGCATATTTTATTAAGTTTTTAATATTCAATTCAAAGGATCCTTGATTATATTTCAAGTATGTGCAACCTTGACATGATGAAATAATTGTTTATGCTAATCCTAACCCTCATGCCATGAGGATGTTGTGCTTATTTGTCCTTTCTTTAGTTTTGCAAGGTGTGGATTCGAGGTCGAATTCTTTTCAAGAAGGGGAGGAGATACGAGTCAAATGACCATCTTAGCTTTTGATGACATCTTTGGAGGCCAACACATAGAGACTCAAGACTTGGTAACCTTGAGGACACAAGAACATGCATGGAGGACTTGTTTTGAGCATACTATTAATCAAGGCCGTGTGTGGATGTTGACACCTAATTTTTTTCCTCCAAGATTAAGTTTAATTTTGAGTTCCTTTAGTTTTAAATAAAATTGCAACACTTATTTTAGTCAAATAAACAATTTTCAAAATATTTTCTAGGTAGTTTTGTCATTTTAAGAATCGATTATATATTCTCGTATTTGTATACGATCGTATAATTCTTATTCCTTAAATAATTATTTTTTTGAAAATTTAATTTTAATCAGGGGTTGTCTCTAAAATTAACTGAGATGGTAACAATTAATTTAAATATAATATGTTCTTAAAACTAGTTTATTTGAAAAAAATATTTGTTTGATTTTTGTTAAACCAAGAAGCTTCGAATTAAACCTGTTGGTAATTCATATCAAATTTTATTTTAATTTTAGTCAATTTAATGAATTTGATCATAATTGAAATCAATTTGGCAACAATTGCAATGCAACTGGCCAATTGATTCTCAACATGACTTAAATTTAAATAAAATTAACTGAAATTATAATTTAGGTCTATCTATTAAATAAACTAGTCCTAAATCAATCCTTCTTTCTTCTTAAATCAGGCTAGTCTAATACCAGCCCACACCTTTTCTGCCCAGACTCTCCAAGCCCAACAACCCAACAACCCAAGCCCTTTTAGCCATCAACCCACTTAAATAATAATAGTATAAAGAACAGAATTCCCATCTTGAATGAAAGTAATTACATTGTATCCTATATTTCTTTTCTCTCTCCCTGATTTGAAAAGTACATATACATGTCGACCTAACCTCATACATAACTCGAATGTATAAGATAACTGTTTCGGTTAAATTTAAGGAAATAAAATCAGATGCAATTGTATCTATCCTACTAAATTTAAGGAAATAAAATCAGCTGCAATTATCTCTATCTTAATTAATGACAATTAATTATTTTCTGATTTGGTGAAACCTTAAATATAGTAACCGTAATTCAAATTGATATTTTACTCTAAAAATTTACAACAATTAAATTTATTGAAATTCAATTTCTCCACCAACAATTCTTGGTGAACATTAAAATTTTGTGGTTTTTGATTTATTCAAGATCTTGTTTATTCCAACTGACAACATCAATATGAACATCGCTATATCGTTGAGGCATTCGGGTTCTTGGCAGTCTAAAATTGTATATGAAAAATACAAAAGTGATGGTATTGTTGTTTTAGAAAGTATAACATATTTGAGGTTGATCTCGATGATTGATACAAAATTAGATATTGATGAGGGTTGGAAAAAATAGAAGTAAAGTATATTGTGAAAAGTAATTCTTCACAAGTGACGCACCTGCGATTTTTTCTCAAAGAATATCTGAAAATATAGTTTGTTTTTCGATGTGACGACCCAATTATGTTGGCTCATACTTTACGTGTTCATCTAGAAAAAGCAAGTGATTAATAATGTTAATTTTGAATAACCAGCTTTCATTGTCATGTAATGAATCTGAAAAATGGATCATCTAGTTTTAATAGCATTAATTCAATTTCAGTTCTTAATAAAAAAATTTTATATTCTAATAAGATTATTCAATTTTATATTCGTTTATGATTGTTAGTTCGTTTTCTTTAGATGCTTTAATTGTTCCAAATGTATATTTCCTGCTAACAGTAATATTCTGTTGGTGTGTATCTGTTTCACATATATTATAGATTATATGATGTTTGGAATGATAAGACATTGCATGACTGTGATGTATAAGATCAACATTATGCCGATGTATAACAAATCAACTAATGTATAATGTTATCATATACAATGGTTAATAAATGTTAAATTATGCTAAAGTATGAAATCTGATAATATATTGGTTAAGTAAGAACTTGCATTAATATTACAAACTAATGTGTAAGAGTTCATTATACATGTGAAATCTTAATTGTAAAAATGTCGTTGTATAACCAATCAGCTAATGTATAATGTTATCATATGCAATGGTTAATAAATGTTAAATTGGGCTAAAATATGGAATCTGATAATACAACGGTTTAGTAAAAATTTGCATTAATGTTACAAAGTAATGTGTAAGGGTTCATTATACATTTAAAATTTAATTGTATAATATTTAATGAGTAAGTTTTGTTAATCATACAGTTAATGTATAATGATTTATTATAAAGTGGATATAAATATAAATTTTTTACTCTATCATTGTAATGTTTTATGCTATAGTAATATACATGTGTTGAAGCATTTGTATGGATCAATCAATTCAATGTTACAATATCTTCATAAAATATAGTTTCATGTATAAGGTTATCAAATTTTAGAGCATTATTAAACATATATGTGTAAACCTTATACAATTAATAATATAATATTAATACATGTATAATAAAATCTTATACATAGAATCATACTGTCAAAATAAATAAATGACAACCTCATACAATAGTTTCACATGTATGTGTAAACCTTATACAAGTAATAACTATAATCTAATACTGTTTCACATGTATTCGAACACCTTATATAATTCACTATATATTCTTAACAACTGTATAATGAAATCTTATACATAGAATAGTGCTACTAATATATATTTTAATGATAACGAAATCTTTGGTAGACGTGGTCGTCCAGAATCATCAACCTTTTTCTTACTTGACTATTTTGGAGCTTTCTTGTTTGAACTTGAACCAGTAACTTCCCTCAATTTTCTTCATTGTTACCAGATCGTTTCGGTGCTTCAAATGGTTTTCTGCGAAATTGGGTTCTTCATAATCAAAAGAACCAAGAACGAAACCAACAACGAAAATAACAATATGCGACCAGACTCCATTGCAAAAAAATTTATACTTTACGGGTTAACCAATTTCAAAAAAATAACAAATAAAGAAAAGCACTGACTTTGAAAACTATGAAAAAATACAAAAAAGATCAACTTTCACAATGGTATTGACTAACAAAAGTGGATACTTTGATAAGTACCTACATGAAACAAACAATAATTCGAATTCAAATTTGATTTGGGAAAGTTGAAAAAAAAAAAACTTTAATTTGATTTGGTATAGATGAATTTCAAATTTCAACTCTCACAATGTTATTGAATTACAAAACCAGATACTTTGATAAGTACATACATGAAACAAAGAAAAATTTGAATCCAAATTTAATTTGGTGAAGTTGAAAAAAAAAATCCTAAAATTAAATGAAGGTGAACTTAGTTCAGTTAATGATTGATAACTGAATAATTTGAAATTTCTCAGATCACGTTAGCTTAGTTATAGGCATAAATAAAGGAGAACAGATATGAAACAAAAATCGATGCACTAAAATAGGAGCAAAAAATTGTATTTTGATATGAGAGAGAAACAGTAAATTTAAGTAATTACTTTTGAGATTTTTGTAATTTCTTTTCTAATATGAGATTTTATGTAATAAGGTAAAGTTACCTTATGTATATATATATATGTAATTTTTAGATAATAATAACGCCAAGTACACAACACCATGACCAGTCCAACCCAACACCACCGTCCCGACCCGGCCCAACCAAACACCCTTATTTCTCCTAAACCCTATTAAAGCAACAGCTTCCAACCAATAGCAGCAGCTCCTAACCGTAACAACATTAACAACACTACGCAACGCAGCAACCCAACTGAAACAAAACAACATACAAATGCCATATAATGCCAACAACGATAATTCCCAAACAACGGATTCAATAACATCAACTTCAACAGCGTACAAACCTTCTGCCAAACCAACCAACAAAAAGTTCTTGAGAATTCTAGTCCCACATCGGCTGGAAATACCCCATTCCTAGATTTGAAACTCTATACAAAGGGCTTCTCGTTCTTCATTTTGGGGGTGGTTTTTTGAAATCAAAAAGGGACTAAAAATTTTCTTGTTGTTCTCGAGTCAAAAGAGGGAGAGACTTGAGGAAAAGCTGGAGGATTCTAGAGGTGTGCACCTCTAACCCTACGTAACCAAGTCATCTTCAAAATAGTTCAAAAAAGAATTCATCAAAATCGTTTGAATTCGCAAATTGAAACTTTGGTGGAAGTCGTTCCGACGAAAGTTCGTAGTCCTGTTTGCAGTCCGTCATAAGGTGAACACTTTTCCCTTTAAATTTTCTTTTTTTCGTTGTAATTATTTCTTCATTAGCGTCGTAGCGATGATGTTGCTGGGATTATGTGCTGTAGAAGCCTTGAAGTCCTTAGGATTTTTGTGTGATGACAATTGTGTTTGTTGTTTGTTACATTGAATTAACGTTCTGTCTCACTGTTTTGGCTTTATTTGTGAGAATCCATGGCTTTATTTTGACGTTGCTTAATAGAGTATTGTTGTTCCTGTTACAATTTGATCATTCTTTTCCTTATTTTTGTTTGATCAAATGTCCATCTTTTACCATAAAACCTTTTAAGTGAACATATGCAGTGGATTGGATTTTGAATAAGTTCAAAAGTTGGTCTTTTAAAAAGAAAAATTCCTTCTTCCCCGGGAGTTTCTTTTCTAGATAAAATTATGTTAGTGATTGCAAGCTAAAACTCTCCCCTTTATTTTCATTAGTTTGAACTAAAGATCAATCTTAATCTTGGAGTTTGCATATTTGGTCATTAAGTTGTGTCAAATTTAGTTGTTTGGTGAAGGTTTAACATAAACAAATTTTGCCCTTTACTATGTGTGAACTTTGATTGATTTACCGGGGTGTTATTTTTGTTTTAAGAATCCAATGTTATTAAGGTCGGCAAAATCCAAGATAAATACATAAGTTGTTAATGTTACATAATACATGAATTATGTTATGGCTATAAGTTATTTATGGTTTCTCTCGTGGAAAGCTTGGACTTAATAGTTTAATTTTCACCAATATTTATTTCTTCAAGCTTCAACCATTTTTAAAGCTATTTTGGTTAATTGATTTATCCATATCATGTGAATTACTTAGCAAACGTTGACCACCTTTTTATGGTATGTTTTTCTTCATTTATCACATCATTGAGTAAATGGTTATATATATTTCTCCCCTTTTTAAGTTATGCATTAAGAGCACTTGAATAGATACTAATTTTTATTTTTCTCTCTTGTTTATGTGATTCTTAGCGAGTCCAACTGGACCCCATCGCCCCTGCATTTCTTCGGGACCAAAACCATCCTCACTCGAGTTAAAAATCTCCATCAAAATCTATCCAAGGGCTGCTATACATTCGTATACAACAGATATACACCGAAATAGTTTCAGCTGTACACTATCATACATGTACATGAAAAAATGGTGTCAAACGTGCTGATTTCTACATTGATATACGGCGAACACGCGATGGTATACCCAAAAACTGCAGAAAAAATGGACTGATATACACATAGTATTACACAGCTGAAAGAGGGTTGAAAAAAAAGGGCCATTAAAATAGGCCCAAAAATAATGCTGTCCAGATTTGAAAATGGGCTAATTAAGGGCCCAATTTTAATTCTTGTGTTCTTTTTTGTAGCTTATATTGTTTATCTAAAAATTATACAAATACACAACTTATGTTTTCAATATTACAAAAAATCCCAACTCCGTAAACATATTATAAAAATCCCAACATATACACAGAATGCTATGTATATGTCGGCTATGTTATGCTTATTAATAGGGATAGAGAGTAAAGTAATTAAAAAGGTGGAAGAGAGTGTAATTACTTCCAAAAGGGTTGGTATTTATGTTATTTATACGTTGTTTATTTGTATTAACTAATACTTTAACTCAATTAATTTAGATAAATTTCTTAAAGTGTTGTCATTTTTATATTATCTTACTTTTTTCACTTCAATCATAATTACTTTTTTCACCTAATTTATTTTGTCTAAAAATGATTGAAATTGGCTCCTTTGACTTTTGTTAGCAAGTCTTTAAAATATAAAATGTTTTATTCCAAAATAGTATTTGACTTGTTTCTGTAACTAATAGCTCATTTAGACTAAAGTAATTTTCTCCAAACCTAGGAAGCTAATTGGTTCGAAAATTAACTTTTTTTCAAAATTAGCAAAGCATTTTTAATTAAATGCGCTCATAATATTTTATCTCTACATGATTGACTTTTTCTATAATAATTAATAATAAGAAAATAATTTCCTAATCTTTTCTTTCTCCACGAAAGCAAAATTCATTTTCCTCTTAAGTCCAAAAATTGCAATTTAATTTAGTTTAGGTGGAATATTTCTCGTCTAAATGAATAAATGTTATTTTAAATATGTTTAAATAAATTATTTTTAATATTTTTCTATAAAATCAGGTCTTTACATAAAATTAGTCACTTTTAGTTAGTCAGGTTAGTTCTTTTTGGTAAACCATTTTAAACGGACGCTCCTAAGTGCCTTAAAAATCCTCTTAGGGTGTTAATTGAACCCTTACCCAGTTTCTCTAGTTTTAAAGGTTTATTTCTATTTTTAAACCTTCGAAACTCTCTTACTTTTTTTCTTGATATTTTCTATAAAAATCAAGTGGCGACTCTGTGAATTTCTTGAAATTATTTCAAAATTTTCTTGAATTTTTTGAAATAGCTTTAAAGAGGTCAAAACCATTTTCTCGCCAAATAGAAAAACCGAAAAGGATAAAACAGTGGAAGATTGCTTGGAGGCTTACCTTGATGACTACCCGAGGGCTCCAAAGAATTACACATGTTGACGTATGAAGAGGAGTCTCAACACCACTAGGCCGCCCTTTCATTGAAGTCTAAAACACTCCATGGATGCCCTTCATTAAGGGTATTTTGGGGACTAGATATGTCCCTCCAAACACACCATGTCTGTCTCTTCTTTAAGGATGCTTTGGTCATTTTGTTATGTAATAAGTTAGACTATAAATAGACTCTTATTAGTCTTATTTTAGTTAGTTTTTGATAATGAATATTTGAGAAACATATTCTTGAACTCCATTGGGAGTGTTCCAAGTAGTTTAAGGCTTGGAATAGCCATTAGTGTAGGGCTTGGAATAACCATAATTGACATTGCTTAGAAACGGTGGTTGTAAAACGGAGTTGATTCTCTTAGCGATCACCGTAAGAAGATTAGTGTTTGATTTTGTGAGTTTAAGGGTCTTATCGTTTGATACACGGTTTGGTTATTGATTCTTCATAACTTTTTATGTCATCTTATCTATAACTTTACTTTGTTGCATTCGTGTGTTTGTTTCTCATCTTCTTATTCTCGATTTCTTTATGTTGCTGCCATTGCTTGTTCCTTTCTTGTCTCGGTTTTGTTTTGTGTTCTTAGCTGGTTTCATGTGTTTGTAGTAGATCCCGTATCAAGTGATCCCAAATTTTGGTGGCAACTATGAAATAGAATACCCAATTCTTCTTCTTTTTGGTTAAATTTCTAGGCGAAATCTCTATTTATAGAGATACTCCCCCAGTTCAAAGAGGAAAGAAAACACACACATGTTTCTACTTGAATAAGGACAAGTGATGACTTCTTTTTCCATAGAAAATAGAATTCTGGATTCAAGGATAATATGAGCACGGTAGGACCCATGAAATTAATTACCGAGGCTCCCTATTATGGAAATAATTCAAAATATCCGTCTGAATTATTCTTATTATAATAAATTACAAATTATTCCACTAAAAACTCGTAATAGCACTCCTCTATTTTTATTTTGTAATTTTCTATTAAACACTGATGTAATTTTCCATATTAAGATTACATATACTAATCAATAAACTAAATTATAAAATAATATAATATAATAATTAATTTTCTGTAAAGCAATGCTTAACTTATTTCGTATGTCGGATTTATAAATCCACCGTTCAGGTTTACATATGAAAACTTATAAGCTTCTCATAAACGATGTATCATCAATCTCTACACTGAGAAATGAATTCCATCGACTAAGTTATTATTTCACCAATATATGTTATTACCATCCAATCTACCAGGAATATTGACCAATCTCAGACCTTTTAATAAATTAGAATGATAAATAATATATACAGATCATAATAGTTATATCTAGATTGAGAATATAAATGCATTTAACAGTTTAGAGAATATATTTTTATCAGTCAATCTGTAATACCCCGACCGTTCCTTAAGTCTAAATCCATCTTTTGAGTATATGGAATGACTTCAAAAGTGAATGATGATTATACCGTGTTGTATTTCTCTAATTTCTACTTTTTTTCATGTAGAGCATTGAATAAGCTTTCCATCAATATCAAATTTGCCCAAATCCGATACTCAGGTGAAGAGTTAGAGCCATTTTAGTGAGACAGTGTGCAACCTGGCACTTCAGCGCATCACGGAGCCAGCCAAAATAGCAATTGTAAATTTTCAGCAAGCCTTCGTGATATTGGCGCATCTCGCCAAGGCTCAATTTTAGGATTGTCAAATTCCAGTGCACCAATACGATTTCACCGCGTCGCGCCACTGAGCAGTTTCCCAATTGTCCAAATCTAGTGAAGGTCCGCGATCATGGCACGTCGTGCCAAGGACAAAAATTGGGTTCCAGTTCTAGAATTTTCTCAAGGGTATTTTGGTTATTTCTACCCATTTTGGCCTCTATATATATTCGAATAGAGAAGAGAAATTTCATTTTTCTCCACTTCTTTCTACAAAAATCTAGAACTAGGGTTTTCCTCCAAATCCTAAATCCAAATCTTCTCCAAGAAAATTCAAGAATCTTCCAAAGATTTTATCAAGTTGTTCAAGAATCAAGTTCTCTAAGTCAAAGGCATTGAGAAACTTAGCTTAAAAGTTTGAAGAAGAGTTTCCAATCAAGTTTCTTCATCTCAAAATCACAATCAAGGTATGTGGGGCTTAAACAAGACTATCATTTCATTCTTGTGCCCAAATAATTGATTTTCACTATTGGAATTTTCATGATTTTGCAAGTGGGTTTATACCTAAATTACTTTATCATTGACTTATGAGAACTGAGCTATTCAAGATTGATATGCATAACTATTCAAGATTGATATACATGACTATTCCACTGTTTTATTTCTTAAATTGAGAATTTATGCTATGAATTGTATATTGCTACTATGAATTGATGATTTCCAAGTGATAAATGATAAGAGTCATGATTTTAAGCTTTTCCATGAGAAGTTGATCATTGAATATATATTGACATTTGAGCTTGAGAGTCAAGAATGAATCGCATGATGTTTTCTTAAAGCTTTTGATACTTGATATGATTTGATAAGCAAATGTACTTGATGATGAGAAAGATTATTTTGAGATTGAGTCGAGTTAGGAATCCACAAGTTGTTATGATATACAGATGAGATATATATTTATGATTTTGGTCTCTATGATAGACCCTTGAGTTGATTGAGGTGGATTTCCTAACGAGTTCTGAGCTGAGTCTGGGAGGAGTATTTAGCACCGAGCAAAAAATGTGGTATTTCTCCAAAAGTACGTGCCACCGTAGGATTGATATTGATAATTGTGGGCTAGAGGCCGAGAATGAGATTGTGATCGTGAAGTTGAGGTTGTACTCCCTGGCAAGAGTACGACGCTCCCGCCAATGTAGGGTTCTCTCCTTAGGAGGGCAAAACGTTGGACTCCATGCGACTCGCATAGTTTATGTAGGTTATAAGAAACTCCCAAGTCCATGATAATTTAAGTTTCTTGAGTTACCGAGTCACTCTAAGTCATGAGTCAAAGAATTTGAGTTGAGTCCAATGATTTATGAGATTTATGAAGCATGTGTTACTGTTGATGATTTATGATAAACTATATTACAGTTTAATTCAAGCGAAGAGAGTCATTATTGTCAACATGCAGGTTTTATTTTACATTTATGATATTATTTAAAAATGTTGCATACACCCCTACATACTCAGTACATTCCTAAAGTACTGACCCCCATATATTCCTATGAGCTACGGTGTCTTATAATGTAGGTACAAGTTGTAGCATAGATACCGCATTCAGTCAGTTTGTAGCTTCCAGTCAGCAGGTGGTGAGTCCTTTTGATTCAAGGGCTTGAGTTAGTTATAAAGTTCGAGAAGTATTGTATTTTCTTATTTTAGTTGTATTGAGCTTGGATAGTTGAGAGTCATGACCCGGCTATCTAAAGTCAGTACCAGTAGAAGCTTCATAGACAGTCAGTAGAAGTTGATTTATTTAGTTTCAGTTCATTTTGTAAAAGTAGAGTTGTAATATTGTAAAGTTCATATTTGTATTGAGCAAGTTCAGAGAAGTGTGATGTTTTCGCTGATTTTATATAGACTTAAGAATTTTATTCAATCTCTTATGAGTTATGACAGTAGGAGGGTTAGCTTGGGGTCACTTGTGCCCCTAATCACTGTGTGACGTCTCGGGACCCAATTTCAGGGCATTACAAACTTGATATCAGAGCACAGAGTTCAAGTGTCCTAGGGTGTCTGTAAAGCCGTGTCTAGTAGAGTCTTGCAGAATGGTACGGAGATGTCTGCACTTTTTTTTGAGAGGCTACAAGGCATTTAGGAAAGGTCTCCATTCTTTCAAGTCTTAGATCGTGCTATAGAAAGGTTCTTTGAGAAATATATACGAATTCTTATCTAACTCTATTCAAGGCATCCCCGCCTTATTTTCTAGGTATTAGAGGCAGTCAAGCTCAACTCTTTGCAGATAGTACTTTCTTAAACAGTCTCTATAAATAGTTATGGAGTTATAAATGAGATAGAAAGTATCCTATTAGTGCCTTATCATGCTTTGCTTATAAATCGTGCAATAAGCCCAAGTCAGTTGCGCTTTCAGATTCCTTCTTGAAATCCATAACAATAATCTATACTTCTTTACTTATGTACTATTCTTGAGGTAACATGATCAACGAGTTCTAATTTTCTCCCTCTGATAATGCTCTCAGACTTACTAGTGAGCAGTTTCAGAAGTTTCACAAAGCGGCTTGAGCAGAGCCTTCCAGCGTGTTATAAGTTCCCCCAAGCTTAATGTTATGTCCTCGCCCTTATGAGTCATTTAGTTAAGACAAAGTGAGATGTGTATTCTTAAATCATCGAATATTGTATGTCAAGTTTCTACCTCTCGTAATCTTGTCATCATTATGTTGTTGACACTGAAAGTCTAGTGATGCCATGTGGGGCCCTTTCGATTCACTAGCATAATTACTTTGTTATCCACCTCAATTCTTTTTCAAAATGCAAAATCAAAGACTAGTGAAGCCGGGTGAGGCCTATTTTGATTCACTAGTGACTTGTTGTTCATTTTATTTCCTCGTGCTGGTTGGAACTGAGTTTAGAGGCATAGTGGCAAGAAGGGTGGTAAGTGTGATTTATTAAAAGTATGTATAGCCGAGCCTTTTTGCATGTGATCGAGTTAGTGATAAAGTGATATGTCCTTGTGCGTCAGCTCATGAAAGAAAGAGAAGGAGTTACTGGTTAAGGTAAATAATAGTTTGCTTGAAGTATGAAGAGAGTTGTTGACGGTATGTATTACACAAGACAAGTATAGGTTATGGATGAAGATACTTAGTAGATGAGTGTTGTTAACTTAGGTGCTCCTGAGATTGCAAAAGGAAGTTAAGTTGAGGCTTAAAGAGCTATGAACTAAGTTAAGTTGTGTATAAAGGATAGTTAGTAATGATGGGTAGAAGAAGGACGTGTTGATGGATTGTAAATGAGATAGGCCATATGATTATAGCCAATTATTGTTGTTATGATCTTTAAGTAGGCTAGTGTCTATTGATGTTTTGTTTTATAGTTTCCAAGTGAAAATTTTATGTATGAGGTGGACTTGTAAGTTATGTTGAGCGCAAGGCATTAATCTTGAATTATTGGTGGCTATGAAGGTGGATGTGATGATTTCTTGGTTAATGGCACCAGTTATAGGGAAGTGACCTAATATGCTTAAACAGTGTATGCAAGAGCTTAAGTTTGGTTGATTTGTAGTCAAGTTTGAGACTGTATCTATGATAAGGAAGTTTGCCCAAGGCACTGTAGGGTTGTATTATTTTCGAGGATCATTGCATGTGGTGTAGATAGTTTCACCGTGGAGCTACTAGGTGGAGAAAAGACTAGTCAGGTAATGAACGATATTCTTGATGGCTAAGTTAAGGAATTTAGATTGAAAATGTTGAGCCTTTTTGTATGATTTTGATTCTCATCATTTAGAAATATAAGTTTACAAGTGTGATATTAGTAGGCTATGACAGTAGTAGTATGGTCCGTCAAAGGTTGGGAAGTATTCAAGTTGAGCGTTAGAATCTAAGATTTGAAATTCCAAAGTTGAGTTAATAGAAATAAGGGTTGAAGCGTTAGATGGTGTATACTCTGACTATGGGGATGCTCATGCAAATTCGAAGTTAGTGAGCGTGCAAGTATCATATGATAAATACTGGAGGTATAGAGGGATATGATGTAACTCAGATGGTGGTGTAAGGAAGTGGTTGTGTGTTTTCAGGTGTAGTCATTCAGATTAAATTCTATTGTTCTTGTGTATTGATTATACCCTAGACTCTAGATTAAAATGATTTCAGTTTAGACTAGCGTATATATAGTGGTTTTCCTACTCAGAGTAATGGCTTAAGTCTAAGGGGGAGATGATAGGACGAGTAACTAAGTTAAGCTTTCAAATTTTAGGAGATGTGCCAGTAAGTTGTAAGGTAGCGGTGAGAAAGAATGATGTTCGACCCATTCTTATTTCAGTATTTTTCAGTTATCCCAATAATTACTCATGCTTTACATTTCAGTTCTATGATCATAACTCATGTATATCATCAAGAATCATGCCCTCTCTTAGTTCCCAAAATGCGGAGCTTCAAATCTTTCAGCAGTTGGAATTATATTCCGTAAGTTGCGAGTTCCAAATTTAGGTCATGCGGCTCATGACTCATATACTCAAGCCTTGTGGTATGTTCAGTTCAAGTACTCAAGTAATGCTTCTAATGATCAACAAAAAAATTCTGATTTATATCGTGCATGTCCTCGGGCTGTATTTCTTTGATAAGTTTATGATGTTAAATCCTCTATTCCTCAAGCCTCAGTTGAGTGTCAAGTTATTCATAGTATCTATTCATGTGTCAAATCCTCATGCTCTAATCTTTTAGTTATCTTTCCTTAATCAAGATAGTGGTGGTGAATACTTGTTTAGACGGGGGAGAAAAGATATTTCCTTATCAGTGATAAAGGGTGGCATGCTTACTTTGACTAGTCGGTAATGTGAAGTGAGATTGAGGCTAAGTTTTTGATACATGTTGCGGTTAGTCGAAGTTTAATGTGTTATGGTTGGGGAGATTGTTGTATGTTCGTTTTGTGTAATTCCATGAGTTTGAAGGAATATTGAAGTGAAGCGTTTGTGTAGGACTTGATTAGTTAGGAATATGTCGGGTGTGCTTGCTTAAGGTGAGTGCATGGGAGTTGTTCTTGATAAGAAGTGTGTAGGATATAAAGAAGAGGCTTTATAAGTGTTTGATTAGGAATGCATATGTGGTTATGAAGATGGGCTCGAAGGTTGTGTTTGTGTACTTGTGGATGAATGCATTGCACATTAGTAAATGGCTAGTACTAGATGGATTGGAGTTGTCGAAGTGGTAATGAGAATTACTCTTGAAGTGAGAAGTTGTAAAAAAAAACTATAGATGTGTGGAAGTACATGATCTAGAATGGTGTCATGTGGTGAATCTTGTGGTTCTAAGTTAGGCATGAAGACAATGAGAAGGTTTGGTTCGAGGAGAAATGAGTAGATGTAAGTATCAGTGCTATGTGAAAATTATAAGTCGTATCGATTAAGTATAGTAATGGAAGGGTATAGTATAGTCGATAGAGTGTTTGAGAAGTTTGGTTAAGTTTGAGAGTAAGGAGTTGCATTGCTTGAGGACTAGTACTTCTATCCCGACTTATGATTTATAGGTCTATGTTCCAAGCTATGGGATTATGGCAATTCTATGATCTCTCATTCAAATGTCTTGTTTAGATCTTGCCTAAAGTTCCTTGCTTCTTCATACCGTTAGAATTCCTTAGAAGGGTGTTGAAGAAATTCTCCACTTAAGTATGAGTATCTAGTACGATTCAGTTTGCATAGTCAACAACACAGTTTTAAAATTTGGCTGATAGGTTTCTATGGTTTTCCATTTTTCGAACTAGGCTGGTCTTACTACTCGAAGTTTCATAAGTACGGTCAATCCGGTAAGTAGTTGCTCGCACCCAAGATCTGCAAATTCAGTTCAGTAGATGTATCAGGCATCAGATTCGGATTTGGATATCTAATTATGATCAATCTGTAAGCATTCATTGAACTATCCTTATTTTTCCAAGTATTAGAGCCCAGACAATGTAATACCCATTATATAATCTTAGCCTTGTTTCTCATGGCCTAAGCCTTCATAAATTATCACTTCCCAGTCTTTATTATAAGCAGAAAGCAAATCAGCTCAGACTCAGTTGAGAATTACAGTTGTCCTCTATTCTATTCTATTCTTTTCCAGCCTCGGATCCAGCGGTATAGCTATTCTCATCAAGAGTTTATATATTCAATGAAGTACTTCACAGTTTAGAAAGATATAGATTCAGATTAGCAAGTTGTTTCAGCTGTGTATCTTCAGTTTTCTTTGTATTCTTGGCCAAACTAGCAACATTCAAGGACGAATGTTTCCAAGGGGGAGTCTAAAAATGTCTTTTGAGTATATATAATGACTTCGAAAGTTAATGATGATTATACCATGTTGTATTTCTCTAATTTATACTTTTTGTCATGTAGAGCATTGAATAAGCTTTCAATCGATACCAAATTCGCGCAAATTCGACACTCGGGGTGAAGAGTTGGAGCCATTTTAGTGAGACAGTGTGCCACCTGGCACTTCAGCGCATCGCGGAGCCAGCCAAATGACAATTGTCAATTTCCAGCGAGCCTTCACGATATTGACGCATCGCGCCAAGGCTCAATTTTAGGATTGTCAAATTCCAGTGCACCAACGCGATTTCACCGCATCGCGCCACTGAGCAGTTTCCTAATTGTCTAAATCCAGTGAAGGTCTACGATCATGGCGCGTCACGCTAAGGGCAAAAATCGAGCCCCAGTTCTAGAATTTGCTCAAGGGTATTTTGGTCATTTCTGCCCATTTTGGCCTCTATATATATCCGACTAGAGAAGAGAAAATTCATTTCTCTCCACTTCTTTCTACAAAAATCTAGAACTAGGGTTTTTCTCCAAATCCTAAATTCAAATCTTCTCCAAGAAAATTCAAGAATCTTCCAAAGATTTTATCAAGTTGTTCAAGAATCAAGTTCTCCAAGTCAAAGGCATTGAGAAACTTAGCTTAAAAATTTGAAAAAGAGTTTCCAATCAAGTTTCTTCATCTCAAAATCATAATCAAGGTATGTGGGGCTTGAACAAGAATATCCTTTCATTCTTGTTCCCAAAGAATTGATATTTACTATTGGAATTTTCATGATTTTGCAAGTGGGTTTATACCCAAATTACTTTATCATTGATTTATGAGAATTGAGCTATTCAAGATTGATATACATGACTATTCCATTGTTTTATTTCTTAAATTAAAAATTTATGCTATGAATTGTATATTGCTACTATGAATTGATGATTTCAAAGTGATAAATGATAAGAGTCATGATTTTAAGCTTTTCCATGAGAAGTCAATCATTGAATATATATTGACATTTGAGCTTGAGAGTCAAGAATGAGTCCCATGATGTTTTATCGAAGCTTTTGATACTTGATATGATTTGATAAGCAAATGTACTTGATGATGAGAAAGATTATTTTGAGATTGAGTCGAGTTAGGAATCCACAAGTTGTTATGATTTACAGATGAGATATATATTTTTGATTTTGGTCTCTATGATAGACCCTTGAGTTGATTGAGGTAGATTTCCTAACGCATTCTGAGTTGAGTCTGGGAGGAGTATTTAGCACCGAGCGAGAAATATGGTATTTCCCCAAAAGTACGTGCCACCGTAGGATTGATATTGATAATTGTGGGCCAGAGGCCGAGAATGAGATTGTGATCACGTAGTTGAGGTTGTACTCCCTGGCAAGAGTATGACGCTCCCGCCAATGTAGGGTTCTCTCCTTAGGAGGGCAAAATGTTGGACTCTATGTGGCTCACATGGTTTATGTCAGTTATAAGAAAATTCCAAGTCCATAATAATTTAAGTTTCTTGAGTTACCGAGTCACTCTAAGTCATGAGTCAAAGAGTTTGAGTTGAGTCCAATGATTTATGAGATTTATGAAGCATGTGTTACTGTTGATGATTTATGAGAAACTATATTACAGTTTAATTCAAGCGAAGAGAGTCATTATTGTCAGCATGCATGGTTTTATTTTACATTTATGATATTATTTAAAAATGTTGCATACACCCCTACATACTCAGTACATTCCTAAAGTACTGACCCCCATATATTCCTATGTGCTACGGTGTCTTATAATATAGGTATAAGTTGTAGCACAGATACCGCATTCAGTCAGTTTGTAGCTTCCAGTCAGTAGGTGGTGAGTCCTTTTGATTCAAGGGCTTGAGTTAGTTATACAGTTCGAGAAGTATTGTATTTTCTTATTTTAGTCGTATTGAGCTTGGATAGTTGAGAGTCATGACCCAGCTATCTAAAGTCAGTACCAGTAGAGACTTCATAGACAGTCAGTAGAAGTTGATGTATTCAGTTTCAGTTTTATTTTGTAAAAGTAGAGTTGTAATCTTGTAAAGTTCATATTTGTATTGATCAAGTTCAGAGAAGTGTGCTGTTTTCTCTAATTTTATATAGATTTAAGCATTTTATTCAGTCGCTTATGAGTTATGACAGTAGGAGGGTTAGCTTGGGGTCACTTGTGCCCCTAAGCACCGTGTGACATCTCGGGACCCAATTTCGAGGCGTTACCCAATACAAAACAGTTATCTCTACTTGGTCCTATTCAATATATACAAAATGCACTAGAACTAGAATTTAGAACTATACCGTTCTCGTAATCAAGAGAAATTACATATAATCTAGTGCTACAATCGGGAAATTGTATGCCATAGACCCAAATATAGGTGGCTTTTAATATTTGACCCTAAATAAGAATGTCTTTGAAGAACAGCCTTCCTTACTTTTTTAATATACTAAAAGTACCATCTTACCCCTCTAATGAGTCTCTTCATTCCTTAAGAATTCCATAATCCATCCAAATTTCAAAACAAAAAAAAAATTAATCACAAAAAATCATGGGTGGTGGATGAGCATTCAGAGTAGCGGCGAAAGTCGCTGGAGTCACCGTCGCAAATAACGAATTCCCTTCCGTTACATCGGAGCATCCAGTTTACATCGCCGCACGTAACGTCATCCGTCTGGTGTCTATTTTCTCTATATCGTTGTCATCAGAAGATGTGAAGTTCGATGTTGCCACAATGATTAACGACGGAGGCGGAGAAGGATTATCTGATGTGTCGCCGATGCAAAAAGTGATGGCGGAGTTTGATGATTGGGAGATGGCTGGTGGAGAGGAGAAAATGATGGTTAGTTTTGGTGAATCGTTACCGAGAGTTTTGTTTAGTGGTGCTCCGTCTCATCAGGAAGCTACTGAAGCTACTTCTGATCTCAAACACGCTATTGAAAAGTACGTGATTTACTGTGCTATTGCAATTTATAGTACTTTATGTATAGTTTTTGTATATAATATCTATATTTTATGTATACAATAGTGAATTAATTAAATTCAATTTAGGTTAGAAGATTAGTCAGATTGTTTCTCATTAAACAAAATGTGATAAGTGAACAGATGGAGTAGCATTATATCTAACTTCTGTAATTTAGTTTTTTAGTGTAACTTATACATCAAATATGATAATTTTATATTTGAAATAGTGAATTAATATTATTCAGTTTAGTTTCGAAGATTGGTTAAATTGATTCTCGTGAAATGAAATGTGACAAGTAAAATAGAGTGGAGGGAGTAGTATCTGTTGTTATTGTTGATTTTGAAGTATTTCTTTTGGTGTGTCTGTGTTTTATAATCATAGAAATTGAAGTCTTTTGTAAAACTTAATGGTGTTTGAGTGATTACTTAGTTGATTAATTCGATCGACTAATAAAGTTATAACTTTTAATGAACACGCCACTCAATTGTTTGCTCAATCAATTTTTATTCAGTAGAGTAAAATGGGACATGTTGCAACAAACTTTACAATGTTCAATTTAGTTTCAAAGATAAGTTAAATTTACTCTAGTGAAACGGAACATACTAAGTAAAAGTGAAGAGTGATCACTCAGTTGATTGATTTAATTGACGAATAAAGTTATAATTTTAATGAACATGCTTTCTTAATTGTCTCCCCAAGAAAAATTTTGCTAATTAGGATAATAAGGGATGTGTTGTACTTGCAAACTTGCAATGTTCGATTTGATGTTGCCTCATTTTAATGTAACTTGGATTAGCCCAATATGAACTAAACTTTTAAAAAGAAGCTACCTCTTAAAACTCACAGCAAATAAGCACCATGGGAGTTCATTTATATCAATCGCAAGGAGTTGAGGCATTTTTGCTGTTAAGGGCTATTGGATTAATTCAAAAAAAATGGGTATTTTCAACTTAGTGTCATAAAATATATAGTTGGGTGACATTGTCAGAGTCCAAATACATTTTTTATGTGATAGTGTCAGTGAAGATAGAAACTTAAGTTTTGGACTTGCAATATATGAAGGAGATAATGAAAATGTTCTTGCCTATTTGGTTGTTGTTCTGTTCTTAATATTGGAGTGTTTAGTCTTTTCGTAATACTTTCATCAACATTTAATCTTTAGCCGCCAGAAGGCTTACGTCTGGGATTCAAAAGGCTATTGAACGTTGGTTGCGGTATATACTTCTCAATGTTACTCTGCGTACAAATGTTTATCTGTTCTAATAGATGATGTGAACGACTACTCACATAGTGTCAATTATAAACTCTTCTTAAATTTACAGGGTATATTTGTCTGGATCTGCTAATAAAGATGGTGGATCTTGTGTATCCGGTTCGAGCTTATCACCCCACTCCAAAGCTTGTGTTGTCAGCGAGACTATAGTCATAAAGTTTGCACTGAAACATGCTATACAGGCATTTAGGTTTCTAAATGAAACTCCTGCCGCTCAGGTTTTCTTCTTTGTCATTTATGTTTACATGTTCTCTTGGTTTTCATATTCTATGTAGTGTTGTATGTTCATGTATTTGAAACTGGATATATCAATTTTTTCTTTTAATACTTTAGTATAAATCCTTAGTAGGGGTGAGGAGCGGATATGAATATGTTCAATTTGAACAAGTGAGAAGATCCAGTTAACAAAAACTGAACTAAATATTATAGTTGCAACATAAAAAGTGGAACTACTGTATAATAAGCTGTTCCTTAATCCACTTGTGGCATCTCCTCAAACAAAGACTATTTTTTTTGGAATTGCGAGTGACTGTGAGAATTTAGAACTCTTCTTCCTTGTGAGTTTGCAGCGTGGTTTGCCTTATTTGATTTTTCTTTAGGTACCGTTTTCTAGATATTGACATCTGTAGAGGAGATATATCTGAGTTGAGTCCAATACTGATCTGTAACATAGTTAGATTTCAAGATAATCTTTGTGGTGTCAAGTGTATAGTCCACTATTATATCCAATTCTATTGTTTGGCGGATGGATGGTGTCATTAGCTTTCTTCATTCACATTTTAGCTTGAGGCATGAGCATGAAGTGGGTTAGATGGATTAGGCGTTTCAGATCTAAAAGTCCTTTGAAATAATTATTTATCCATATTCTTGGATTTAATGATGTTGCATCCCAGTGGATACTCCTAATAACTTGATGAGATCTTAAGAGTGTGGTCTTAGTAGTGTCTGGGGGTTACGAGTGTGCCAGATTTGCTAATGTTGATTCTATTCCCCCCCCTTAGAGTGTTGTTGCTTCAATTGCTTGTGACTCAAATGTGTGAAATTCGATAATGCAAAATCCAGTCCTTCAAGAATTCCTCAACTCACAGAAAACTAGTGAGAAATCTATGTCCTTGATTCTACTCAAATATTTCATAATGGTCAAGCTTCTTACTACAATACCATTTTCACAGGTGCATCATTCCCAAACTAAGATCACAAGATAGATGAATCCATTGCTGATGCTGATTCCTTTTCTTAGTCATCTCGAAGGAGTACGTCTTTCAAATCTGAGGCAGAAGAATCTAAATTCGGGAACTCTTTTACAGGCGTTTTGTAGAATGTTACACGAACAGTGACACAAATAGTGGTTGATATGATGAACAACTTGTCAGATTTCTTCAACAATCTCTTTGGAGGCAATAAGGTTTTCTTTAATGCTGATGGAAGTGCTAAATTAGGTGCTGTGGAGACGACATTGGGAGCATCTTTCATGGGCTTGGCAGTCATGGTTATGATGGTGGTTGTCTCAAAACGCAGTCAATCATGATGTCTTCATAGTTATTGCTATTTGAATTCGTCGAATTTATATGACCAAGTGTTATAGTTTCTTCTAAAATAGGTATTGAGGGTTTTGTCGGGAGGGGGGGGGGGCGGTTTGGCGGTGCAGGGCTGTCAATGACTTGTTGAAGAGATTTTTAAATAAAATAAAGTCATTATAGACAATGCTTATGTCTTAGTTTCTTGGTTTTGTCCTCTAAATACAACAAAGTTAGATTTGTTATAGACATTATATACTTTGGGTACTTGTTACAGACACAAAATCCTCTGATTTGTCAACTTTCTTCGTCATTGGCATCATGTTAATAAATTTATCCTTTAAGTAAATTAGTTTTGATGGCAACGATAACATCTGTCATCTCCATAGTTTTGAAAATTTTCATCGTGATGTTAATTCTCTTCTCCTTGGATTGAAGAACATCGCGTGTCCGTATGTTGTGTGCGCGCGCTAGGTTGTACAAGTAATACATCTTCCTAAGAATTTATACTGCCAACACTAGGCTACTACAACAGTTCAGTTTTGTGCCACATAAAGGTATAGTTTGTTCCTTTAATGCTATATATTTGAACTTTTCCATGGAAGATATTTTGGTACTATTGAAGTTACATAAACTGAACTTGGGGAGAAGAGAACAAACATCAAATGCTTAATTTCCTTTGAATCTATTGTATTCTATTGAACTATTGCATTCAAATATGTGCTGTATTATAAACTATGAAGCTAAGTTACAGAGATCAAATTATACAAGTATTTTATGGTACATATTGTACAAACAATGACAGTTGAACCACCTTTGATGTCTAAGTCTAGTCTCTAGGGCAAGTGTTGTAGATCATCTGTCGAATCATTACAGAATAAGCTAGTGTCAACTCTTGCCCATGAGGCATAACTTGTTCCTTTGGGGTCTAAAAATCATGCCTCTTGGACAAGACTTATAAATTATCTACCAAATCATCACACACTAATCTAGTATCAACACTTGTTCATGGGACATAACTTGTTCATTTGTTGTATTAAGATTTACCTCTAGGGCACGAGCTCCAGATCATCTGCCAAGTTATTACATGCTAAGTTAGTGTCAACTCTTGCCCATAGGGCATAACTTTTTTCTTTGGGGCTTAAGTCTTGCCTCTAGGTCAAGTGTTGTATATCATCTGCCGAATTATTGCAGAATAAGCTAGTGTTAACTTTTTCCCATGGGGTACAACTTGTTCTGCATTTTGCCTTGAAGGCAAATTTTAAAGTGTATCCCGTAGAATTATTCACATCACATCTCTTGGGGGTGTATTCCTTCCCCGAATCCTGTTAATATGATATATTTTTACACATCAATATATAAGAAAATTTAACATGCTAAATAATTTTTATAAGCAATCAATAAGAAGGTATTGAGTTAAATACTTCACCACAAGTTAAAAATTCATATAAATAAGAAGACATTCGTGATTGAAAGTCAAAAGTACTTGTTACTAACTAAAATAGGGATAAAAAAATCCTATTATAACTGTTATTTTGATCCAATTTCTCAGATAAAAAGTAAAACTAATCATGTTTTCTTATTTTTCTTTCTGTATCTTCTTGCATATGGATGAAGGATAGAAGTATAGTGATAATTTGACCCTATTTAAAGCAGATCCTGATTGACCTGGGTTTTCCTTACAAGTTTATTGGATGGGTGAAGCATTGTGTGACCACTAATAGATTAGTGAAGTGGAATATTCAGATTAACCTTGGGTGTATTTTGTGCAAGCAAGTTAATGGCTGAGTAATTACTAATTATTGGTTAGAAGGTGCTTGTGATCAGCTAGGGACTAAAAATACATATACTTGTTATACATATACTTATTATGTGTAGTTCAGAATGTGCTTGTAATCAGCTAGGCACCAAAAATACATATACTTGTTTATGTGTAGTTCAGAAAGTCTTATGCTAAAGAGAAGTTGCTTGTGATCAGCTAGGCACCAAAAATACATATAATTGTTATGTGTAGTTTAGAAGTGAGATGGAATATATACATTTGTCTTGTGAACCAGACGATCTACGATGTTCATTACTGTTAATGCCAGCTCTTCATAGTCTTTCTGTAAAAGAAAATCAACAAAGCTTATTCTGCAAGTTGAAAGAAGTTACAAAGCATAAACCAGCTAAAGATATTAAGAAATGGAACCATGCTTTGTCATCGTTGGATTTGCAGGTGTCTTCTCTAGCTGCAATTCTTATCCAAAAGTTCTCGTTGAAAGCGAGAACATTCTCCACAACTAGCTGCGGCAGCTGCAACCATAATAGAAGGATAAAGGTTCACTTTCATCAATGTAGATCAAAGCTCAGATAGAGAAATTATCCCAATTTTATGACTAGTATAGCTATCTATTTCATTGATCGTTAAGGGTATCACTGCATGTATAGATTCATAACAATAAAGAGCTTATAATGAAAATCAAACCTATAATCCACCAAATTAAACTACACAAGAACAAAAGCTACACAGGTTGATCCTAACTAGGTATACTGTATTGGAAGGGAGGGCTTGACCTGCATTCCCCAACTTAGAGACAAACAAATTAATTTATTTAAGAGAGCTAGCAATCATATCAGCAACATCTAGATTGACTACAACATTGCCATGTGCTTTATGAAGTGACAAAAAATTGCATGCAATAGAATGTAGGTAGATGAAGAGAAGTGAAACTTGAAACTTTTGTAGGTACACAGTAACCATCAAGTAATTATTCTGGTTTTCATCAAGTAATTATTGGTCTTACTGCGATGATATTTTACAAGTATACATCTGATGATGGAATTACCTTTCTACCTATGGTTCTTATTAGTCATTACTCTAAAGTAAATTATTGGTTCACACTTCACAACATCAAATGCAGTATGGAAGAGGTTGCTTTGCTAGCTAAATAGTACTCAACCACTATCTGCTATATGAGTTGCAATGTGTGATTGGATTAAGCAGAGAATTAAAGGCAAGAGACACATAACCCAAGTATGGAAGCTGGTATATACTGGATTTATATATGCAGTTTGACATGAGATAAATGCAATGCTGTCCAACAAACTGAGACAACTAGAGAAGCTTGCAAGAAAGGTAGCTTTGTAGTTTGTGTTCGAGCTATAGAAACAATCAAACTTACTTTTGTACCACCTTGACCTTATACGTTTGGTCTTCCCAAAAAATATTGCGATCAATGTTAACTCCTATATTAACAACCTTTCCCTCTAAAACCAAACCCTTACAACTACTCAAACACAATTATAATCGCAATAACAAACTTCTCACAACCTGTTCGACACAATTCCTCATCATCTTCTAATACTAATTATTCCATAAGTTTGAAATACTTGGAACTAATTTCTTGTACCACCTTGACCTTATACATTTGGCCGTCCCAAAATATGTTGCGATCAACGTTAACTCCCATATTAACGGTATTTCCCTCCAAGACTGACCCTCCCCAACTACTCAAACATAATTTTAACCACAATAAAAAACTCCCCATAACCTGTTCGATGCAATTCCTCAATGATAAATATGTTACTACAACAATAGCATATCCCAACTTCAGCTTACGTTCACCTCCCCAAAAGTTAAATCAATATGCTAATTATATAACGAGATAAAATTACCACAATGCATCAATAAGCTAAAATTACCACAATAAATTTGGATGATGAAATTCATACCTGAAGAACCCTTACGGCTAAACTCGACTGTGAATGTTTGAAAGTCGATTATGGAATTTGGAAGAAAGAGATATAATAGCGAATCTTTTGGAGCTCGATTATGGAATTTGGAAGAAACGGGTTATTCTCAAATATAAGCTGAAGTTGGAAGAAAGAGATTTAACAGCTTGTAGGAGGGTGTTTTCATCCAAGAAAATATGCCTTAACAAGTTAAGGCTATTTTAACAAAACCTTTTTATTTGGGGCTAAAATTTGAAAGACACCCTAATTTGGGTCTATATTTGAGAATAAACCTGCTACAATTATTCTGATGGTTTGTGCAAATTTCCATCTATGATTGTGAACTAGAACTTTAACTTATAAGAATCGATGATTTAGTCTTCCTTGTATAAGCTAAACTCTATACACCAAATCATCTACTATATAAGTTGATGACACATACATGACAATGATTTATTTGATAAAATGATTGATTGAACTGAATAATAAATAAAGAAATAATTATTCAATAAATAATACTACATTAAAATTGCACGATTTATAGTATATCCTAACATGATTAGTGTTGGAATCTTGGAACCAACCTCGTAAATAAGGAGGTAAGGCAGTTTTTTATTATTCGCTTTTCCCAAGTCACCTGAACAGGAAGCATGAAGCCTTATACATTAAGGTTCGCTTTTATTGGGCATGTGAAAATCTAGCTAAAATTCTAAAGAGTGCTAAATGGCCATTAAACATACGTAACTCTTTGATTGGGCATTGAATTGTAGACTAACTAATGTATGTGAAATTCACTCACATATATTAAAAATTGACATTTTAAACTTACACATATATGTTATAACATAACATAACAATGTTCAATTCAAGCCAAATTGAAACTCACAACTTAATTCATTCTTATAGTGACAGGAACAATAATATTATTAGCTCGTTTTATTGTCCCCTTGAATATATACATACATACATACACAACGAGAATCAAGTACTTATTGTTTCACCATTAAGAACATTAACTTCAAAATACGAATGTTTCACCATTGAGAACATTAACTTCAAAATACGAATATGTGGTATTCTAATAGCAGCAGATCAAGCAAGAACTTTCAAATAGGAAGCATGTTCTTACTAGTCAAACATGCCTCGATGGTTTCTCCAATTGTCAAAAAGACCCTCCCTTCAATTTTCTTCAAAAAGTTGACCAACTTTAATTTGTGGATCACATCCCACCATGGGTTTACTAGTGACAACTGCAAAACAAAAATAAATAGAGAAAATAAAAAATAATATACTTTCATTAAGTGATTTATTAATTAGATAATTGAAAATAAAATATTCTGAATGCTATTCGAAATTCAAAAGAACTATGTGGAGGGGCTGTTCAACAACTCAAAAAAGCCATTTTTGCTCATGAAAAGTAAAATCGAAGCAAACTAGGTTCAATAGGAGAGTACTTTTAGAGTATTACTTTTTTTTTTCATGAATAATTGAAGAGGATTAGTTAGTAATCACCTGCATTCCATTTGATTCAAGCTCATTCAGTTCTTCAAGAGAAGCTATGCTGGATGTGTCAATGTTAAGAAAATCTACATCCATAAATATTTCAATGTCAATGAATATATAACAATGTCACAATTTTTCAAGAATTATATATAGCTAAACGTGCCGTTATAAATTACACGAACTAAGCTTTAGCTTGGATAGTACTTGACATGTCAAGAATAACTAGTTTCACCCTATCTTGATCACGATTTTCTATGGCACCTTCACCGTGTTCTTTTAGTGCTATGTTTAATATCCTGTATAATAAACAACAACAAACGTTCAATAGATATAAGACAAAAGATATCAAAAGAAGAATATACTCATGATAATAAAACTTGTTCGACTGCATATATGGGGAGTAGGGGTGTCAAATTATAATATACGCTCAAGCGTTCTGGATAACCCAAGTTATTCCATTTTTAAAAGTTTGGGCCAATTTAGGTAACCTAGATAACCCAAATAATTTAAAAAATGTTTATCAAAATATTGTAAATAATTTTTTGGGGTTTGCTTAGGATATAACACTAGTTTGATCAATTTGGTAATTACAAAAATAATAAAGACCAAAAAAAATTAATGAAAAATGACTTTGAATTGGACAAATTGAGTTATAGCCTATCGTTTAGCTCAATTTAACCTACACCCATCTTGACTAATTTTAGGAAGATTATATATATTATCCACTACTGTCTAAATTTTGTCCAATTTGCTTATTTGACAGTCATATGTAAGATGCTTATTTATAGTTTGAAGATATACCTTCCTGTAATGAAGTTTGCGTTCGCAAAGCAAAACAAAGAAGATTTGACTCTAACAATGAGAGCCCCACGAGTTGTTGAAGCTATTGGATATTGTTCCACATCCCCAAACAAATCACTTCCTGGAAGTCTTCCTAGTTTTTCTTTCCCTGGCTGAATTGAGTTCAGAATAATCTTTGCAAATGATATACCTACCTGAAATATTAAACATTCGAGATGCACATATTAGCCGAAAACTAAAACATAGATACACATATGTATCAATCATCAACCAAATACAAATTATTTCACAAATACACAAATACAAATATTAGCTTTGAAACTAAAACATAGATGTGCGGACACACACACACACACACACATATATATAATCAACCAAACATATATACACATATCAACTTTGACACATATGCTGCTCAAGAAACTCGATGAATAATTTTCTCTGTCGATTTAATTTGTACATGTCTATTTAATTTCATTTGAGAATTAAATACAATCTTGAAGGAAAAAAAGGAAAGAGATGTGTGTGTGTGGGGGGGGGGGGGAATGAGAGATGCGGGACAGAAAGGGGGAGAGATTTGTTATAAAATCCTAAGTATAGCTATGTTAGGTAATATTTTATAACTATAGCTATGTATTACAAGTAGGGGTGTACATAGGTCGGGTTGGTTTGGTTTTTTATTAAAATATAACCAAACCAATAATGTCGGTTTTCTAAATCTATAAACCAAATCAAATCAATATACAATTGGTTTTTTAATTTTGGTTTTAGTTGGGTTTTTTCGGTTTTTCAGTTTTCTTGGCTTTTTTATAATTATAATGTGATTGAAGAAAAAAATGTTTTCACTAAAAAGATAAAAAAAAACAATGGTCACAGAGTAGTTCCAATAAAAATTAAGTTGGCAAATTATTAAGACGTCTAAACTACTATCTCTCAAAGTAATATTATGTGGATACCCAAATAGTTCAATTTCTAAGTCACTAGTCATAATAGCTTGTCTGAAAGTTCCCTTCACATAAAATGTGAGCATACAAAAGAACGAAGAATTAGAGACAACTTATAAAAAACTTAACTGCATAAAGTAATTAATTATAACATAATTCCATAAAAAAAAAGAGAGAGAAACAAACCTAAATCACAACTTGACGAATGAGAAAAATAAGATGAAAGTAAGATGAGGAAATAATGAGAACTCTCTGAAAACTTGGAAAGTAAAATGTAAAAAGTGAAGCAATTAAAGAGTTTTAGGTTTTTATATTAATATTGACCTTTGTATTAATTTGTTATTAATGAAAAAATACTATAATTAAAGGCCCAAGAATATATATCTATTTTCTGAATATACAAAAATAATAAAAGTAATTAGAAAGTAGATTATAAATATTATTTTTTTACGTATAAAAATAAATTATATATGTATTTGTTTGGTTCGGTTTGGGTTCGGTTTGATTTTATTTTTGCTAGCTAATACCAAACCAAACCAAGAATGATCGATTTTTTTTGCCAACACCAAATCAATCAAACCAAACCATAAGTCAGGTTTTTTCCTCGGTTTGATTTGATTCATCGATTCGGTTTGACTTAACGGTCTGGTTTGTACACCCCTAATTACAAGTATTACTATGTTTGCTTCGGTAAATAAATTTTCCTTAACTTTATACATAACAAAATAATGTTTTGATTTTACTTATGTAGGATTTAATATATACATA
Source organism: Capsicum annuum (assembly GCF_002878395.1). Taxonomy (NCBI): domain Eukaryota; kingdom Viridiplantae; phylum Streptophyta; class Magnoliopsida; order Solanales; family Solanaceae; genus Capsicum; species Capsicum annuum. Next base: position 65,729,347 of record NC_061122.1, on the reverse strand, counting down.
AATAATTTAGCTCTTAACCAGGTTCCGAACGATCCCTAAATGTATCATATTGTATATCAGACGAACAACTAATACTTTTCCCTAAATACAAACATGTTAACATTTAAGAAGAAGATTAAAAGATTAAAAAACAGTTACATACCGCGAGGAGGAGGCCAATCTCGACAGATACAAAAAGGTCACCAAGAAATGCAGTAGCACAAGCAAGAAAATCCATCTTGTCTACTTTCCATATGTATTTAGCTTCACTTAAGTTGATAAGCCCAGGCAAAACAGAGATAATAATGGAAGCCAAAATGGATATTGGTGTGAAGTACAATAGCCTACTAAAAAATTCAAGTGATATTAGGACGGTTACAACCATCACTATGTTGGACACTGCTGTTTCACAACCAACACTGACGTTCACTGCTGTTCTTGAGAATGACCCTGCATTTAGTATGTTTTCAATCATAAGATTTATGCCATTCTCAACTATATATACTGAAAAAAATAAAAAATTATCAAAAGGTTCGAGCCCAATTTATTTAATTTCGAAAGGTCAATTATATGGGAAAAATCAAGCTTAGTAGAAGGACAGACCAGGCCGTAACACTTGGCAAAATCAAGATGGGGGAATGCAGGCCGAAGCCCAAAATATTAGGTGGGGTCTGTTAGAATGTGGAGCGAAAAGAGAAGAGAAAAGATAGAGTTTCAGTAGTAGCTTTCATTCATTTATTCATACATTCATACATACATAGTCAACATCTTACAAAAGACTACACTTATAAGCTACATGAGTTTTACAAGACATACTTCATAAGTCTTACAAGACACACTACTCAAAATAAGGACTACCATTTAATTTTAAAATAAACTAAACATAATAATAAAAGAAACTATTAAACAAAAGACCATCAAGAAAAGATCTCATATTCTAACAGGATCGTCCTTAGTGAAACCTAAGGTAAATTGGCATATACCCGTATATCATGGCTCTGTAATCGGATAGACAATGAGACCTTTACCCAGGGAAGAAAATCTTTCAACTGGACATCATCGTGATGATTCTTAGGTAGATTAACAATCAATCTTGAGCCTTGAACCAATTTGCCCTTAATCAACCTCAAGAGAGATGTCAGAGCATAGGCACATGCTACTACATAGCTTTTTCGACACTAAGCATACAATTATTTTACATTGATCTGATGTTTCAACTTTTTTGGTTTATATAGGAGGCTCTTAGAAGTGTAAAAGACATTAAAAAATCTCACAAAGAAAGAAATTAGTATTTCAGTGTTTTACATAGAATTTTCATGGGGGAACTGGCTCAAAATCTTCCCCTTACTTGTATTTTCTTTTAAATAACCTATATTTTTGTATAGGTACGCCACCTTGGCCCTTCATCCTAGAAAGAAAATTGATCGATCTTAATTCACTTACTTTTAATCCATTTATATAAATTTCACTGTTAATTAAAATGATGTTTTTTTAACATTGATATCTATGGCTTTATGGTAACCATGTAAAGTACCATTAACCAACAAAGAATGCACCTAAGGAGACCTCACCTTCTTAACCACACCAAGTAGTAGAGGAGGTGAGTCTCAAGTAACATCTATTTACAATTCCATCTACTCTCTAAAAAAAAACAAGACCTTAAATGGAAAGAATCCTGTTTATAAACTCCCTACTCCTATGTGCCTTCTTTTAAGTATTTATCATTTCTATCCCATGTACTATCTCCTCTTTAATCTGCTTAGCAGTGTCATTAGCTTGTAATCTTCTTTGCTGGAATAACTCCTGGCCTCTTGCTCTCTAAATGTGGTAAATTATGGTACCAAACATAGTTTCTACCACTTTTTTCTTGATTTTAGGCCAATACTTGTTCTGAATATCCTGTAACATATGTCGTAGCTTTCCCTGATAAATCTAGACATATGCACACAACATAGGATCTTCATTTATCTTCTTAAACCATATACACTCTACAAGCAGGTGTAAAATGGTCTTCATGGTTTGTCTATCACAAAGACAACATAAATGATCTAATACATCCATAATTAATCTGATATCCTTTCTTTAGTAAGTAACCTTTCCTTCTCCGCTAACCACAACATCACGCCGTACCTTGGTTGTGCTACTGTAGTCCAAATAAGTTTTGTAGTATTCAACTTTGGTTGTGTCCTAATTAGCTACAGATAACTACATGTAATGGAGTAAGAGCCATTTGCAGTTAGCTTGTACACATTCCAGTATACCAAGCTTTCATACCCTCATTTAAAGAAGTCAACTTCCTACAGTACCAACTACTATCTTGAGGTGCTTTGTGATCTCAAAATTTGTACCAACTTTTATATACACACCATTCACCCATCTCACCCAAAGAAAAACTTTATCTACCACCAATTACCAAACAAGTTTTCCCGTTGTTGCAATATTCCATAGTCTACAGTCTTTGATGTTAAGGTCTTCTTGATTTCTTAGAACATAAACTTTCTCCCATGATACTAAGAATGTATTCCTTTTCTCTTCAGTAGATCCCCATACACACTCTCTATTTTTTTCTGTCAACTTTCTATAGGACACTTTGAGGAAGGATGAAAACGGATCCCCAGAAACTATGTATTGAGAATAAAATAGCATTCAACACATGTAGTCTGCCTGCATAGGACAATTTCTTGGCATATATTGTTGTTATACTAATGTTTATTTTGTAAATAAGATGTTGGCATTCAAGTTTACTCCATTTCTTGGATTTCAATGGAAATCCCAAGTACCTAATAGAGAATTCTCCTACTACAAATCTAGTGCTTGCTAATAAATTAAGTTTGACCTGGTCTGTAACTCCAGTAGTGTAACACCCCATATTTCCCTAGCATAATCTAAGTCCCGATACATGAGTATTCATATATAAAATTTTTGAAACACTCATTATTTTTCAGTTTAGAGCCTACCATTATGTAGAAAATTCAATCAGCTTTCCAATGATATAAAATTCTCCCAAATCCGATAACTGGGTAAGAAGTTATGGCGATTTAAAGTTTTAGTTGCAAAACCCCGTCATTTTAACCTTTAGCGCGTCGCGGAGCAGGCCAATCTCCCATTTGAAAAATTCCAGTGAGGGTCCGCGATCCTGGCATGTTATGCCATAGGTCAATTTGATATTTGTCCATTTCCAGTGTCGAAGCGCGATACCACCGCGTCGCGATGAACTTCCAGGTCTCAATCAGTGAAGAACCGTGATTTTCCAACGTCGCACCACAGATTGGTTTCCCAGTTGTTCGATTCCAGTGACACGGAGTGATAGCGCAGCGTCGTGCCAGCCCAAAAAATTGGGATTTTCAGTCAGTTCTGAGTTTTAATTCCAAGGGCTTTTAAGTACTTTTTTCTTGTCCCAGTCAGCCCCAAACGCGAAATTAAGTCCCTAATAACCTAATTGGGCATTATTCTAATCAATTTTTTCCCAAAATCAAGAACATTATTTCAAGTAGAAAAACCCTAACCTTCAAGAATCAAGGTCAAATCTCAAGAACTCTCCATCAATTCTTTCAAATTCATCATCCAAGGTATGTTAGATGTTCATCTCCTTTTTTATATTTCTATTTTCGATTTTCCAGTATAAAATTAGAAGTTATAAGAAAAGGTCATGGATCCCTTTCATCCATGGAGCCCAAGTAACCTATTTTAATCACCAAGTTATAATCTTTCAAGTTATTATGTTTTAAATTATGATTTCATCCATGAATCTCCATGTACTATTGATTTTATACCATGTTACTATGAAATTATTGTTATTATTCAATCTCCATGTTTTAATACTATTATTTATTGAATTAAACCATGATTTAATGCTATTATAATGAATTCATGCTATTCCTACAAATTCCATGACATTCTTATGATTGTTTTAAACCATGAACTACAAGTGTTTGATAAAATGCCTACAAGAGTGATTTATTTAATAAGAGCCTTCATGTTTTGGTTTTCAAGCTTTAGTGTCTTGTCAGTATTGTTGCTTTGAGTCCTGGGGGTATTGAATACCCGAAAACCATAGCTGTTTATTTAGTCTAGTCTCATTACACTACAGAATAGTCTTCAGATTATATTCTGAGCATTCTGAGAATAATCAGATATTAGTCATTAAACTTAGAACAGTCTAGTATCTCAGTGTCTTTCAGTTAGGAGTAGGATTTAGCACCGAGCGAGTGTAGGGATGGCAGCTTCCCCATAACATAGGTAGAGTGATTAGTAGAAGTCCCTATACACCAGCATAGGATATGAGTAGTCACCTGTTAGATTAGGCTTGACTATCTTACAAGGGTCACCCGTCAGCTCAGGCTTGACACATTAGTCCTTTGGACATTATATCAATTTAGTGGATCCACACAACCATAGTTAGCACCTGTGGCATGGTATTAACACCCTTCCAATTGGAGTTACAGGTTGGACTCCGATTAGCTCAAATTGGGGAACGTCGATTAGATGATACCTCCCACAGTCTCAGATATAGTCTCAGTTACAGTCCCAGCTCAGTTATTCAGTCTTAGTGTTATTTGACCAAAGCATATAGATTTTAGTTATTTCAGTATTTCAGTTTACAGATTTTACTTAGTTATGTTATATGCTTGGTCATGTATCTTCAGTATTTACATATTTTCATGCATCATCAGTATCTATAGATTCATGCTCTCTACTCAGTACTCCATGATCTACATGCATATCCAGTTAATTATTAGTTTTGTTCATGAAACCATGCATACCGGCCTACCTCATTTAGCATACCAGTACATTCAAAGTACTAATCGCATATATTTTCTTTTGCACTATGATGTCTCATATCATAGGTGCTGACGCTTAGTTCTAAGATCTCACCTAGATTCTCAGATTATCAGTAGTATAGTAGCAGTGGTGAGTCCTCATCATCTGAGGATAAATTATATTACTTCATATCTTTATCTCAGTAGTTAGTAGAGTTAGTTGGGGGTCTGTCCCATCAACTCATAGTATCCAGTTTAGAGGCTTTTCAAATACTACAGTTAGCTATCCAGACTATTCAAATTTTAGTATTTTTATCAGATTCATAATTCAGTAGTTATTTCATTATTAAAACCTTATGGCATTTCAGTTATTCTTCTGTATTCCTAATTATATTATTCAGTGCTCACAGCAGGTACCATCTCATGGGTTAGCTTGTAGTCTCTCGGGATCGTAAGTACCGTGTAACGACTAGGGGTAGTCTAGGTTCGTTACAAGTAGTAAACATACTAGATTTCTCTAAGTTAGATTCCAACCCAGTCGTTGAACTAAAGTGATCCAATGCCTCCTTATTCTAGTCAAAACTGCCTCTTCGCCTTTGCAAAATACTATTAAATTATCAACAAAAATTAAATGAGTCTCTTAGTACCTTGGAACATATGATGGAACATGAATTCATGCAGTATGCTCATACAATGAAATGTTCTTGACAAATATTCCATACTAGGACAAAGAGCAAGGGATAAGCAGGTTCCCGTTTGGCCTTGAAAGAATTTATGCCCCTCACCCTTCAATTTGAAAATGTACTTAGAAGTAGTAAACATGTCATTAACAACTTGATAAATCTCTAAATAAAACCATATCCTTTTAACACTTCCTCTAAGAACTCCTAACTTACCATATCATAGACCCTTCGGGGATCACTCTTCATTCGATGCCTAGTGATGTCTTTCTTCCATAATGCCTACATAAATCATGGCATATAAGCAAATTATGCACCATGGATCTACCTTGGACAAAGGCATCCTGATTATCTGTAACTATATAGACTACTGCTTCCTTCAAACTACTATAAATCAATTTAGGTATGCATTTGTATAGGATATTACAACAAGAAAAAGGACTATATTAGCCATTATTCTAGGATACTCCATATTAAGAATTAGAGCAATGTTTGGGGCATTCAATTGTCTAAGGATCTTACCATTCCAAAAAAAAATCTAGAACTACTTATATGACATCTCCTCTATTTAATTCCCATATATCTTTAAAAAAATCACTACCATACCTATCATCCCTTGGCTTTTAGAAATGGAAATATTGAACAAAGCTTTCTTGGCATCCTTCTGAGTAAAATCTTCCAACAAACCAATCTAGTGCATGGTGGTGATGACATTTCCTTGATGCATGATGTATTTATTAGCCTATACTCTACCAGTTTTCATTTTCCCTAATAGATTCTCATAGTAGTCCATAAAGTTGTAGCAACATCAAACTCCAATTACCCTTGATCATTCCTAATTTGAGTTTATACATGCTTCAACCTCCTATGTTAAATGACTGCATAAAAGTAGTTATTGTTATCATTACCTAGTTTTACCTAATTTACCTTACTCTTTTGTTGTAGGTATATTTCTGCTAAATAAGAAGACTTTCTGAAATCCAAATACTTAGCCCTTTTCTTCTTTTGAAAATCTGCATTAAGAGGGTCTAAGTAAGTGTTGTTGTGCTACTTTCAATGCTACTCTAGCCTCCTCATTCTCCACCACTACGTTTTTTGCTAAGAGTTTATCCTTCTAAAATCTACCTTAAACTTCTTTAGTTTCTGAACTACCTGATACATCTTGCATCCTTCAACTTTATCTTGCTACCTTTCCTTATCAATGCTACGAAATAGAGGATGTTGACTCTAGTTATCACAGTATTGAAATTGTTTTACGCCATCCCTTCTCTTCTCTGTTACTACTACCTTAGTTGGATAGTGATTATTGATTTCTTTAGGCAAGAAAACAACCTTTCTATTTGGCATATCATCCAACCAACTACTATTGATAAAAACCCAATCAATTTTAGAGAACATTCTATGCTCTCCATGCTTATCATTCCAAGTGTATCTACCTTCTTGATATGGCAATTCTAGCAATTCCCATTCTTCTAAATAAGTTGCAAAGTCACTTTTTTCAACCCAAGGTACTATATTTCCTCATATTCTATCTTCTAATTTTAGCACTGAGTTGAAATCACTTAATATCAACAAAGGCAAGTGTAATGAATGACTCAGAATTTGTATTTCATCCTATAACTTTTTCCTTTCCCCCCTTATATTATGTGCATATACATAGCTGATCACAAATGTCTTTTGCAAGGTTATATGAGTGACCTTACATGTGATTATTTATGTAGACTACTAAGATATGCAAATCCAAACTACCCAACTTATAGTGACACCATGGATCTACTTTGCACAAAGGCACCCTGATTATCTGTAACTATATGGACTTCAGCTTCCTTCAAGCTACTACAAATCAATTTAGGTATTCATTTGTATAGAATATTACAACCAGAAATAAAACTATATTGGCTAGCATTCTCAGGATACTCCACATTAGGAATTAGCGAAATGTTTGTGTCATTCAATTGTCTAATGATTTTGGTATTCCTAAAAAAATCCAAAATTGCTTTTGTTATATCTTCTCCATTTAATTCCCATGTATATTTGAAAAATGCACGACCATACCTATCAAGCCCTGGGCTTTTAGTAATGACAATACTGAACAAAGCTTTCTTGACATCCTTCTGAGTGAAATTTTTCAACAAACTGATCTGGTGCATGGTGGTGAGGACATTGCCCTGCTACATGATATATTTATCATCTTGTACTCTACCAGTTTTTTTCCCCAATAGATTCTCATAGTGGTCCGTATAAGTTGTAGTAATATCAAACTACAGTTACCCTTGATCATTCCTAAGTTGAGTTACTATATGCTTCAACCTACTATGTTTAATGACTGCATACAAGTAGTTGTTATCATCACCTAGTTTCACCGAATTTACTTTACTCCTTTGTTGTAGGTATATTTCTACTAAATAAGAAGACTTTCTGAAATCCAAATACTTAGCTCTTTTCTCCTTTTAAAAATCTGCATTAAGAGGGTCTAAGTATAAGTGTTGTTGTGCTACTTTCAAGGCTACTCTATCCTACTCATTTTCCACCACTATGTTTCTTGCTAAGCGTTTAGCCTTCTCAAATCCACCTTAAGCTTATTTAGTTTCTGAACTACCTCATACATCTTGCATCCTTCAACTTTGTCTTGCTACCTTTCCTTATCAATGTTGTGAAATAGAGGATGCTGACTCTAGTTATCATAGTACTGAAATGGTTTTGCTCTATCCTTCTCTCCTTTGTTACTACTACCTTAGTTGCTAGTGATTATTGATTTCTTTAGGCAAGAAAACAACCTCGCTATTTGTCATATCATCTAACCAACTACCATTAATAAAAGCCTAGTTAATTTTAGAGAATATTCTATGCGCTCCATGTTTATCATTCAAAGTATATCTACTTTCTTGATATGGCAATTAACATTCTTCTAAATAAGTTACAAAGTCACTTGTATCAACCCAAGTTACTATATTCCTCCTATTCTATCTTTTTCTTTTAGCACCGAGTTGAAATTACTTAATATCAACCAAGGCAAGTATAATGAAAGACTCAGAATTTGTATTTCATCCTATAACTTTTTCCTTTCCCCCCTTATATTATGTGCATATACATAGCTGATCACAAATGTCTTCTATAAGGTTAAATGCGTGACCTTAAATGTGATAATTTGTGTAGACTACTAAGATGTGAAAATCCAAGCTACCCAAATTATAGTGACACCATGGATCTAACTTGCACAAAGGCAGCCTGATTATCTGCAACTATATGGACTATTACTTCCTTCAAGCTATTGCAAATCAATTTAGGTATGCATTTGTATAGGATATTACAACCAGGAATAGAAATATATTGGCTAGCATTCTCAGGATACTCCGCATTAGGAATTAGAGAAATGTTTGTGGCATTTAATTGTCTAATGATTTTGCTATTCCTAAAAAATACAAAACTTCTTTGTTATATCTCCTCCATTTAATTCACATGTATATTTGAAAAATGCACTACCATACCCATCAGGCCCTGGGCTTTTAGTAATGACAATACTTAACAAAGTTTTCTTGACATCCTTCGAAGTGAAATCTTTCAACAGACTAACCTGGTGCATGGTGGTAAAGACATTGCCCTTCTACTTGATGTATTTATTAGCTTGTACTTTACTAGTTTTCTTTTTTCCCAATAGATTCTCATAGTAGTCTGCAAAAGTTGTAGAAACATCAAACTACAGTTACTCTTGATCATTCCTAATTTGAGTTACTACATGCTTCAACCTCCTATGTTTAATGACCACGTAAAAGTAGTTGTTTTTATCATCACCTAATTTCACCTAATTTACCTTACTCCTTTGTTATAGGTATAGTTTGCCTAAATAAGAAGACTTTCTGAAATCCAAATACTTAGCCTTTTTCTCCTTTTGAAAATCTGAATTAGGAGGGTCTAAGTAAGTATTGTTGTGCTACTTTCAAGGCTACTCTAGCCTCCTCATTCTCTACCACTATATTTCTTGCTAAGATTTTAGCCTTCTAAAATCTACGTTATGATTCTTTAGTTTCTGAACTACCTGATACATCTTGCATCCTTCAACTTTATCTTGCTACCTTTCCTTACAATGCTACGAAATAGAGGATGCTGTCTCTAGTTATCATAGTACTGAAATGGTTTTGCCCTATCCCTTCTCTCCTCTATTACTACTACCTTAGTTAGACAGTGATTATTGATTTCTTTAGGCAAGAAAACAACCTTTTTATTTGGCATATCATCCAACCAACTACTATTGATAGAAGCCTAGTCAATTTTAGAGAACATTCGATTCTTTCCATGCTTATCATTCTAAGTGTTGCAATGAGCTGTACAATGAGCTAATTCAGGAAGTAAAATGAGTGATTGGTGGGATTGGAGCCTAAATTGTTTTTATTATATTTTCATTAATGTTGATTATCTTTCCATTTAGGTGTTTGTATTGATTATTGTATATTATCTTACCATTAAGATATCTTTTGTTTTTGTATAAAGTTGCAGCCTTGTAATTATTGAAAAAATAGAAGTTAATAGAAAAACTATCTTCTCACTGTGTTTGGTTTTTATCATGGTATCAGAGCATGGTTCGAATCTGTGAGAAAGGGCAAGTAATAGAGATGGAGATTGAAAAAAAAAATGGAAGCAGGATAAAAGTTAGATGATGCGGGAAACTACTCCAGTGACTGGGAGGTTTGGTGTTGGATCTGAGAGTTCCCTGCTCTCTGAACTAACATCAAAATTATCACAATTGATGGGTAGTACATCAACTACAACAAGCTATGAAGCTCTTGTTGTTCCGCAAGGTATCAAACAAGATGGTACTATGCAATTTGGTCCCAGGTTGTAGAGATGTACATCTCTAGAAAAGAAAAATTGGGATATATAATCAACCATCAGAAGAAACAGATTCCACATCCAGGAAATGGAGAACAAGAAATGCACTGGTGAAAAGTTGGTTAATCAACTCGATGGATCCCAAGTAAATTGAAAATTATATTCGATTTCCGACTGCAAAAGCAGTTTGGGATGCTATTGCTACGATATATTTTATTGGAGGTGAAACTTCTCAAGTTTATGTTTTGAAGAGAAAAGTGATAAAGTTGAAGCAAGGACGGGGATGGATTGAGATGTATTTCAACCATCTTCAAGGCTTGTGGAGAGAAATTGATTTTCATCGACCAAATCCAAAGAAATGTCAATGTAACATTAAAAAGTATATTTCTATATTACAAGAAGATAGAGTATATACTTTTCTTGATGGATTGGATGACAAACTTGATAAAATCGGAGGCAATGTCTTACAACTCAAGCCATTTCCTACTGTAGAGAAAGCATATGCCCTTGTTCGGCGAGAAGACCTGAGGAAATCTATAATGTTGACTAAAGAGGAGGACATGAGTAATGCAACTATGATTTAAAAGGAAGGACAAGGATCTCAATGACAAGTCTCTCTTCAACCAATGATCAATGGCAAGAATAACATGCCAAACCAAAATCAATAAGAAGAAAGAGGGGGTTGCACACACCGTGGAAACTCGAAACATACAATTGAAACATGTTTCTAATTGAATGGGACTCCATACTGGTGGTATGAACTGAAAAAGAAAAGAAAGTAGGAGACTGCTAGAGCATCATTGGCAAACACTGGGAAGAACTCAAAAAGAGTTGAATCATTGACGCTAATACCACAACCTGAGAATACTTCTCTTTCAAGTGTCAACAACTCTATGGCTCATAATGATTTAGGTAATCGTGGTTGGGTTATTGAATCAGGGGAAACTGGCCATATGACCTTTGATTTTCGTGATTTAGTAGACTCAACTTAATCTAGACGCGCATGCATAGTTAATGCAAATGGAGTGACATATCCTGTTGAAGAGGCTGGAAGAGTGACACTAGCACCAAATCTCTCTTTACAAAATACTTCACTTCTCTCCTCTCTCTCTAATAAATTATTATCCGTGGGTCAAATGACGAAGGATTTGAACTGTTGTGCACTAATATATCCAAAGTTTTTTCTATTTCAGGATATTCCCACGAAAGAGACTATTGGTCATGGTACTAAGAGAGGAGGCCTATATTACATGGATGATTACAACTGTGTCTTGACAAATGTAGCTCAAGGAATGAGTAACAAGGAGAAACAGATATGGTTATGGCATCGCAGGCTAGGACATCCTTCTTTTCCTTATTTAAGGTGATTATTGCCAAGTTTGTTCTTAAATTTAGATGAAACAAAGTTCAAATATGAAGATTGTATACTTGCTAAGAGTCATCGTGTTTCATATCCAATAATTTTGAATAAATGTGAAACACCATTTATGTTAATTCTCTCTGATGTTTGGGGTCCAGCACCTATCTTAGTTTCTTCGGGTATTAGATGGTTTGTGATATTTGTAGATGATTGTACACGTATGACTTGGCTTTATTTGATGAAAGGTAAAGATGAGGTGTTTGGGATTTTTTGTTCATTTCATAACATGATAAGAACTCAATTCTCTGTTGTTATAAATGTTTTACAATCAGATAATGGTGGATAATATGCAAGTAACAGTTTGTTGATTACTTTTGAGAGAATGGAATACTTCATGAAATAACTTGCACTCAGACACCATAGTAAAACGATGTCGCAGAATGAAAAATAGGCATATTTTGGAAACTGCTGGATCGCTTTTGATAACATCTAAAGCACCTCAACGTTATTGGATGGATGCAGTTTGTACTGGGGTTTATTTGCTGAATAGGATGCCGTCATGAGTATTGAACTTTCAAACTCCATTACAGACAATTGCTGATCATTCTTCAGTACCGTCGGTACTAATGCTTGAACCCAAAATATTTGGTTGTGTAGCCTATGTCCATCTCTACAAAAATTAGCAATCTAAGCTAGATCTATGTGTTGTTCGTTGTGTTTTTCTTGGATATGGTGATCACAAGAAAGGCTATCGTTGCTATGATCCCAGAAGTAGAAAGTTGTATGTCACATTGGATGTTACTTTCTTAGAATCGGAACTATTTTTTTTTGTAGAGCCATATAGACTCTTCTTTTCAGGGAGAGAAACTTATTGAAGAGCAGAGTATAAATGATTAGGAGAATTGGCCATTTTTTTTAAAGATAATCCATCTTTGAATAACATAGTTGGCTTGATGAAAGAATCTAAAAAACATGGTGTGAGTATATAAGAGGATGTGCAGGAGGGCCCAGAAAATATGCATGAGCAGCTAATAGAACAAATTGTCACTCAAAGCTTAGTACCACACGAAGACCAATATCCTTAGGCATTCCTGATGTACAATCTCTGAATTCTACTCCTAATAATGAACTAGGTTGTCCTTCCACATATAAACTCCCTTTCAGGCACAATCGAGGACAGCCACCAAATCGATACTCTTCAGATCTTAAAGAAAAGAAAGCAAAATACCCAATAGCCGACTACGTTAGCATAAATAATTTGTCAAAATCACTCAAGCGTTCACTTATAATCTATCCTCTGCAAATATTCCAAGCATTGTACAGGAGGCCCTGAGTGACTCAAAGTGGACTCAAGCAATAAAAGAAGAAATAGAAGCGCTGGAGAATATAAATACATAGAGACCAGTACCACTACCTAAAGGAAAGAAAGTGGTCGAATGCAGGTGGGTGTTCACTATCAAATACAGTGCTGATGGATAGATTGACCGCTACAAAGCGAGACTTGTGGCAAAAGGATACACTCAATCTTATGGTATAGATTATACAGAGACTTTTTCTCCTGTAGCAAAACTAAATACCATAAGAGTACTACTATCCCTTATTGTTAATTTGAATTGGCCATTACATTAATATGATGTGAAAAATGCTTTCTTGATCTTGAAGATGAAGTATATA